>NC_134895.1:51892740-51902740 GCF_041734735.1 Babylonia areolata | reverse complement strand
GCTAACTGAAACCAGCTGAAGTGTTCAATCAACCATTTTGCTTCACGTGCCAGTATAGCGCGAAGCGGTGACTTCATATGTGTAGCCGAGCGGTCAGCTGGCTTCACGGCAAGGTTTCACTTGCTCGTGTGTATGTCTCCACTACAAGTTTGCGCCACGTGTCACTGCACTGTTTTTCTGTAATAACTTTGGTAGATAAACCATTGGCAGATTTCAATCAAGACACAATATTTGGCATGTCGTGGGGGTTAGCATAACACGATTTCATCGAAGATACACGGTTACAGTTCAGAAACTACCACCAGTTTGCAGGCGACTTGTCAATGGTCTGACGGCCGGATACGAGAAACAATATGGCGTCCAGTTGGCTTCAGCTTCCTTGGCCAATGAGCTGTCCATGTATTGTTAGATTAGTGGCCTTAGACACACAGTGGATATGAATTCCCTTCCCGGATGGCTGTCAAAAGCTATGGGAGCTTTAAGCTTATTCTTTAAACTCCGTTTTCGGGGATTGGGGGTGTGGGGTGGGTATGTATGCTGAGAACGTCTGTGTTTTGTTTCCATAACCAACGGAACGGTGACAGGGATGGTTGAATCTTTCATGTGGTCAGTGTTTCGCGATATTCGGCGCCCGCATTTGTGATAAGACGTCAAACGCTTCAGGCTTTCAGAAATCGGTTATTGCATCTGTTTGTTTTTTTCTCTTTTTTTCTATACTTTTTTGTTTTTAGATGAAAAATGTTTTCTCAATTAAAACGTTTTTTGTGCGTGTGTGTGGTTTTTAAATATTTTTTTTATATTTCATTTCATTTATTAATTTATTCGTTTTTTTGTGAATCGGCAAACAGCTGTCTTTAAAGCCAATGTAATGAGCACCACTCACCAAACTGAATGATGGTCTGGGTGCTAGTATTCCGGCTGAAACGGAAAACTGAGGTCCCGTCAGTGAAGCATGTACTTAGAGTACATGCACAAGAACCCAATGGCAACGAAAAGGATTATCCCTGGTAAATTTCTGTAGCTGGAGAAAACGACAACTCACTTTGATTCTGAAACAAAATACCGTCACTTGCATGCAAGGAAAAAACCAAAAAAACAATAACAAAAAAACCCCCAAAACAAACAAACAAAAAAAGAAAGAAAAAAACAAAAACGTGTGGCACTGAACTTTACAGTTCCGCTCACCGACTTTCACACAGAATAATGTCGTGACAGACAATACAATACAATACGTTACAATACAGTACAGTACAGTACAATACAATACAATACAATACAACACAATACAATACTCCACGCAGTACTAATTACGTGGGCAGGTGGGCGTACGTCAACGAGTGAAACGTGTCTTTGTTCGGTGAATAAAGCTGGTCGTTAACCCCCCATGGTCACGGTTACCTCAAACAGAATTAGAAAGCTTCTGTCCCTGGCTTCTTACGTCGTTGTTGGCATTGACGAGGAAGGTGGCAGAATGGTTAAGACACTCAACTGCCAGTATGGACAGTCCGTGAGGGTGTGGGTTCGAATCCCGCTCTCGCCCTTTCTCCCAGGTTTGACTGGAAAATCAAACTGGGTGTCCAGTCATTCGGATGAGACGATAAACCAAGGTCCAGCGTGCAGCACGCATTTGGCGCACTGAAAGAGAACCCATGGCAATGAGAGTGTTGTCCTCTAGCAAAATTATGTGGAAGAAATCCACTGTGATAAGGTACACACATAATTATATAAGCATGCACTCAAGGCCTGAACAAGCTGCTGGGTTACGCTGCTGGTCAGGTATCTGCCTACACAGCAGATGCGATATAGCATATATGGATTTAACAAATAATGAGGCCAGGAGGTGAAATGATTAACAAATAGTAAAGAGTGGTACCTCTCTCCATTCACAAGGTACACATCTTCATTATATGGATTTAGCCGAACGCAGTGACGCCTCCTTGAGAAAGTGAAACTGAAACTGACACTGTTATGGAGCTGGGAGCGATTTTTGACAACGTCCACGGAGGGGAAGAGAGAGAGGGAGGATAAAGATCGTGTGGGGAGGGGAGTGGTGTGTTCAGGGGGCGTGGGTAGTGGAAGGTGAGAGGGGTGGGGGTACAGTGGGGGGCTGGAGGGGGGCGGGAACCATTTTTGACACATTCCATCGCAGCAAAGCCGTTGTCAATAACTATGACACCACCAGCATACAGTTAGAGCGAAGAAGTCAACACAACTCAGCCGGTACTTTTGTCAAGTGAGCCCCCACCCCCTAAGCCGCTCACCTCCCCCCCCCTCCCCTCTCCACACCCTCTCCCCCTACAGCGGTTCAGACCCCAAGTGAAAATTATGTCTAGCACTTTTTGAGAGATAGCCGGCTGACACCAGAAGGGTATTGTTGTTGTGATCCCCCCCATCCCCCACCCACCGCACCCCACCTTCCCCCTTTCCCCCTGCTACTCAACCTCCCCCCCCCAACCGGCCCCCCCCGTCAATCCACTCCCCCACCACACTACACCACATCCTCCGCGTGATGTCTCTCACCTCTTCACCCCCCACCCCCACCTCACCCCTGTCCATTCTCACGAGCCCCCACGCCCCCTCATCCTGTCCCCCGCTGCTCACACACTCCCCGCACCCCAACACACACTGACACAATTCTTATCATGTGTCGGTCCGTCTTTCTCAAAGACTCTTTCTGGTATTGAAAATTTTTTTTTTTTTTTTTTTTTTTTACTTCCCTCCCCTATGACTATGACGGTTATGATTCCGTGAAATGAAAGCGCACGTGCACACACACACACACACACACACACACACACACACACACACACACAATTTAAGAAAACAGTAGAAGCAGACAACACATGAGATAACAGCAGCCATTCGAAAAGTCTAAGAACACAAGCGATAATAATGATAAGTGAGAGAGGTACATCCTGCATGTTTGTTTAGACAGTCTTTTCTTTCTATCTTCGAACATTGCACAATACAACATAGTTATAGATGAAAAGGACAACAAGAAAATCTTAAACAAAGTCCTTTCCTGACATAATTATATTTTAAGTTTGTGATGGGTGTCTTTACAGCTAAATTAAAAAAAAAGAGAGATCAAGGATCTCTCCATGTTAGGTCTCATGAAATTCTTTACTTTATAAAGATGAATGCTGCACGTGAGAAATTTATAGGATGAAAAAAATAATGACACCTTTCTCGCTTTTAAGATGTTTATGTCCCCCCCCCAACCCCTTCACACACACACACACACACACACACACACACACACACACACACACACACACACACAACACCCCTCCACATATAACATATATCAAACTTCATAAGGATAAAAATTTCCCAACTCAAACTAGGCGTACGATGGCTCATTGGTTAAAACGTCAGTCTGCCAGAAAAGGTGACTCAGTTCTGAAGTGGCGACCACCTGGAGGCGCGGGTTCGAACCTGCTGAAGACCAGGAAAAAAAGAGAAAAAGCGGCAATACAAGGGCATCCAGGAGTCATGACCTGGGTGCGGCCCGGCCCCCTTAGAGTGTAAGGAGTTAAGCGCCGAAACACTTGACTGAGGGGGGCTTCTTCTCTGAAGACCTTGTACTGTCCAGATCTCCCTAAAGTTTCTTATCAACAACAGATGTTTATCAATAACTGATAAAGATCTGCTGACATCAGTCAACAAAAGAAAGTTAGGCTGGAAAAGCCACGAAGCATTCATAATAATAATAATGGATATTTATATAGCACGCTATCCAGAAATCTGCTCTAGGTGCTTTACAAAAACGCTTTTGTTAACATAAAGCATTACATCAATGTTACACACCCGCCCCCCCCCCCCCCAAAATGTGACTACACACACACACACACACACACACACTGCATACATACATTTTAACATACATGTGTATCTAACAGCTACCCTAACACATACGCACACATAGGCAGGCACAAACTTACATAAACACACGCACACACAATACACATTCATATACATGCATGTAGTTATGTACACATACATATGTATACAGACATAGTCAAGCACAGCTAACACAAAGGAAGTGGACCTGCCACAATTGAACTTATTGCTGAGGGAAAAGGTGATTTTTGAGACGAGATTTAAAAGATGCGAGGGACGGAGGTTATCGGGGAGCTTGTTCCACGTCTTTGGCGATTGAAAAGAAAACTTCTTCTTCTTCTTCTTCTGCGTTCACTCGTATGCACACGAGTGGGCTTTTACGTGTATGACCGTTTTTACCCCGCCATGTAGGCAGCCATACTCCGTTTTTGGGGGTGTGCATGCTGGGTATGTTTTGTTTCCATAACCCACCGAACGCTGACATGGATTACAGGATCTTTAACGTGCGTATTTGATCTTCTGCTTGCATATACACACGAAGGGGGTTCAGGCACTAGCAGGTCTGCACATATGTTGACCTGGGAGATCGTAAAAATCTCCACCCTTTACCCACCAGGCGCCGTCACCGTGATTCGAACCCGGGACCCTCAGATTGACAGTCCAACGCTTTAACCACTCGGCTATTGCGCCCGTCCAGAAAAGAACACGATCTGTGTCCATAGGTCAAGCATTGTCAAGGTCCAACATCCTTCCTGAAACAATGGCCTGGAGGTAACGCGTCCGCCTCGTGTCACTCAGGTAATTTTCATCTCCGAAGGCTAGCCTCAGTCACACCCTACATAACAGAGAAAAATATGGCTCAGTTGGTTTCCTCTTTTTGTCCTGTCCAGACTGGATTACTGCAATTCCACTCTCGCAGGTTTACCATCCTCCTCCATCAACAATGCTGCATGACTGGTTCTCGCCAAAAAGAAATCTGATCATGTTACACCTCTGCTGAATCGGTTACACTGGCTTCCAATTGAGTTCCGCATTCACTATAAGTTGGCAACACTCCCCTTCAAACATTTTGACAAGTCTCTTCCATTGTATCTCTCCTCTGTATTGGAAACATATGAACCGCACAGAACATTAAGATCCAGTTCTGAAAAGCTGCTTAAAGTTCCAAGGACTAATCTGAAATGCGCTGGAAATAGGTCTTTCAGAGCTCAGGTTCCCCAAGTGTGGAACTCTCTACCTTCATCTCTTAGGAATGCCTCTGCTCTACATTCCTTTAAGTCAGATCTGAAAACTTACCTTTTCCGTAAGCATTTTTGTTCTGGGCGAAACGGTTAAACCAAGGTATGCCTGTTAACAAGTATCTTTATACTAGTATTTTTGTAGTCCTGTTTTAATGCATTGTGTATTTTATGTAGTTTTGGTCTTAGATATGATGGCATTTTTTCTATCTGGTTATTTTTCAATGGGCGTGTGTGTGTGTGTGTGTGGGGGGGGGGGGGGGGTTGGGGTTGGGGGGGGGGGGGTGCATGTGTTTGTCAGGGTACAGTGCTCTGGTACGCGTGTGTAAGTGTGTAGGCATGTTAGTATGTCAAAACAGAATTCTATGTTAGAAAATAAGAAATATCTTAATGCTTATGCAATTCTGTTTTGTGTGTGTGTGTGTTCTATGAAATGTATTTTGTTTAATCTAAGCCTTATTTACTTAATAGCTTTTATAATCTGATTCATCTCTTAAGTGTGTTTTTTCATTCATATGAACACACTGGATGTTTTCCATTGTCAGATAGCGGTTGATGTGTTTTTTAAGGCATGTTTCTAGCCTACTGGATGATGTAAGGCACTTTGAGCAGCATTGATATCGCGCCATAGAAAAACTATGTATTATTATTATCATTAGGAAGCGAGAGAATCTGAGCGCGCTGGTTCGAATCACGGCTCAGCCGCCGATATTCCTCCACCCCCCTTCCGCTAGACCTTGAGTGGTGGTCTGGACACTAGTCATTCGGATGAGATGATAAACCGAGGTCCCGTGTGCAGCATGCACTTAGCGCACGTGAAAGAACCCACGGCAACAAAAGGGTTGTTCCTGGCAAAATTCTGTAGAAAAAAATCCACTACGATAGGAAAAACAAACTGCACGCAGGAAAAAAAAAAATACACACAAATAAATAAGGGTGGCGCTGTCGTGTAGCGACGCGCTCTCCCTGGGGAGAACAGCCCGAAGTTCAAACAGAGAAATCTGTTTTGATAAAAAAAGAAAAGAAATACAAATACAAGGTCTAGTGCAGGTTGCGGGTAGGGCTGAGTAAGAAAAGGGCGGAGTTGTGAAAACTGGTGAGTGTGAGATTCGATCGAACCCTGTACTGTGCAGTCACATTCTCTCGCTTCCTAAGTTTTAAGCGGACGCGTTACCTGCTTTTGGCCACCAACGACTACGATCCATTGTCTGTTGCTCTGCTGAGCCCCATCTGACCATCACAGCTGTGAGGGTAGCGGAGGTGTGGTTGCCGTTCCGCCGTCATTGTTACCACCTGGGTGAAAACCATCCGGGCTGACGGACGTGGATTGTCAATTACAGGAGATAATGTGTGTGTGTGTGTGTGTGTGTGTGTGTGTGTGTGTGTGTGTGTGTGTGTGTGCGTGCGTGCGTGTGTGTGTGTGTGTGTGTGTGTGTGTGTGTGTGTAAGTGTGCGTGCGCGTACACGTGTGCGTGTGCGCACTTGATTTTCTTAATAATAAAAGAGCAACTGAGCACATAGACAAAAAAACAAAAAACAAAAAAGACAAATCTGAATCACGAAATTAGTGACCAGCGACAGGGGAATAGGCCAATCGGGAACCGCTGTATCGGGAAATAGGCGAAGTGGGATAACACCCTGTTTGAGAGGACTATACAATCCAACGCTCTAAGCACGCACCTTTACCTGCCCAGTGGTTGCCGCCGCCGTTCCACAGTCAATTAACCACCTGGGTGACGACTACCCTTACCTGTAGGGAGCGGATTGTCACTTGGAGGAGGGGCGAAGGGGAGATTGAAGAGGGCGGAGGGCTTGTATTGGGGTATACCTTGGGGGTGGGTTTGGGAGTGGAACGCTAAAGGGATGGGAACCTTTAGTTCTGACCAGAGCGACGCTACTACTACTGTATATTATGCCTTTGGCTTTTTGGACTTCATTAGAGCGACGGTGATGGTTCTGTGACCACTCAACTGTCCTAATTATTATTCTCCACACCTTTTTCCTTTCTGTTGAAGGGGTTTCAGAAACACCGAGTGACCACTCAACTGTCCTAATTATTGTCCTCCACACCTTTTTCCTTTCCGTTGAAGGGGTTTCAGAAACACCGAGTGACCACTCAACTGTCCTAATTATTGTCCTCCACACCTTTTTCCTTTCTGTTGAAGGGGTTTCAGAAACACCGATCTCGACTTGTATGGGAGAGTGTCTTCTTCTTGTTCTTCTTGTTCTTTTGGTTTTGTTCTTGTGTCTGTTGGTTTGAATAATCTTAAATTATTCAACAATACACATGATCACAATGCAATGAATGACAAAAGAGCATCAACAAGCTTAAAGCTTATACTGTGCTCACAACGTTGCACTTCAATTTTATCATGACGGCTGATGAAGCATATTATCAATTGTATCAAATAGCATTCATAAACAGTAAGTAATATAAATAATGAAATAAAACAAATAAACAAACAGTACATAATATAGTAAAATAACGCTAATATCAATATTAACATGAGATTAAATTTATTATCACCAGAGTATTCGGCTTGATAGAAGAGAAACACGAAGGAAAAAAAGAAGAAGAAAATTTAGAAGAATGGTGGCTAAGGAGAATGGTAGGTTCTTCCTCTTGTTGTTGTTGTTGTTGTTGTTGTTGTTGTTGTCGTTGTTGTTGTTGTTGTTCTTCTTCTTCTTCTCCTTCTTCTCCTCCTCCTCCTCCTCCTCCTTCTTCTTCTTCTTCTTCTTCTTCTTCTTCTTCTTCTTCTTCTTCTTCTTCTTCTTCTCTTTCTTCATGCATGTGCCGTCATTTTAGAGACTGATTCTCTCAGTGTGTGACTGTCCCCCTCTGTCTGGTTATGTCTGTCAAACTCTCGACTGTTGGCCGCCGTTCTTTCTCTGTCTCTGGACCTTGCAATTGGAATGAACTTCCTCTTACGCTTCGTCAAGACTCCACACTCAGCTCTTTCAAGTCTGGCCTTAAAACCCACCTCTTCCCAAAATAGCCTCCCTTCCCTGCCTCTACCTTGTCTTCAGTTTCTCCAGTTTTAGGGTTATGCGTGCGTGTGAATGACTGGTGTGAACGCGCTTAGATTTGTCTATGCACAAGATTCAGCGCTATATAAATACCAGTATTATTATTATTATTATTATTATTATTATTATTATTATTATTATCATTATCTGTCTGAAAAGAGGCAGCTTCATCCATCAGTCAAGACGCCTTGAAAGACAAACCCCAGTCTTGATGGAACACGAAGCAAAGCCTATCCCGGCAAATGTCACCCACCCATCTTGGAAGAGGCAGGTGTTCCCAACAGTCGTCACCAGCATTCCCGGAGTGGAGAAGAGAGGAACACAGTCAGACACCCAAAGGAAGGCCCTGGCCATGGAGTACATCTGCAACCACTACCCCCAGGAAGACTGGACCCATGTCTTTAGAGATGGCTCCGCCACAGAAGCAACGAGGGATGGTGGAGCTGGAATCTTCCTCCGATACAAAGACGGAGATGAAGAAATTGCAATCCAAACAGGAAAATACTCCACCAACTTCCGAGCTGAGCGAGAAGCCCTCTCTGAGGCAGCCACAACAGTCTCGCAGAACTCCACAAGAACAACAGAACAACAGGGCAGGTGGTGGTGTTCTCAGACGCTCTCTCCGTGCTGCAAGCCCTCAAGAACTCCCGCTGCAAAGAACAGAACCATCTCACTTCAGCCCTTGTTGCCCTGAGTGCCAGAGTGGAGAAAGTGGTGATACAATGGGTACCAGCACACTGTGGCATCAGAGGCAACAAAAAAGCGGACATTCTGGCAAAAGACGGTGCACAGAAGGAGCAGGCCAACAAACTGGTGTCATACGACGAAATCAAGACAATCATCAAGGCACAGCAAGGAATAAAGTGGCGCCTCCAGCACCCCGAATATAACCCAGAATATAGATACCATTTGCTGGAACGACAGGAACAGGTCAAGATCTTCCGCCTGAGGACTGGACACAACCGCCTGCTCCACCACATGCACACAAAATTTGGCATTGGACAGAGTGGAGAGTGCCCTTGTGGTGAGGGACCAATGAAAACCGACCACATCCTTCAAGCATCAAGGAGGAAGTACTGGCCAACACCGACAGCAGTGGAAGCCAAACTGTACGGCACCCTGGAGGAGCTGCGGCGGACGGCAGCCTTCATCGAGGACACTGGGCTGCTCATCTAACGGGAGGCGAACGAGGAAGGAGAAGAATCTCCTCCTCCCCTCTCTGTCCTTCTTCTTCTTCTCTATTTCTGGACCACAGTAACATCAGCAACAAAAATAGACGAGGAAACTGATGATAGCGGATCCATTCTCTGTTACTTTTCGCTTTTTCGCTTGTTCTAAAAACAGCGCCAGCCATAACCATTAACGTCGGAATTAGACGAACCGCTGGCGATTCTCAATGCAGCATTCCTCTTTTTACTAAAAGAAAACCCCAAAAGAACAACAACATTTACTGCTCTGGCAGGACGAAAAGCTGAGCTTGAACAATAAATCAGTCACTGCTCATTAAAATATTTACTTCAAAACTGTGGCAATATGTGCCTTCTTCCCGGTGCAGTGCACTGAATTACCCACCGCTTGAATTTAACGCCTGGGGGTGTAAATCTCAACGTCATCATTTATTGCGCTCACGTGTATTCATGCGGTACGATCGAGCGATCTTGGTTAAAGCTTACGGTTGGAATATACTTGCGATGTCTTACGAATCATCAAATTACGCCACCAGGAGAGAGAGAGAGAGAGAGAGAGAGAGAGAGAGAGAGAGAGAGAGAGAGAGGCACACACACACAGACACACAGAGAGAGACAGAGAGAGAGAGGGGGAAGATCACAACAGAGAGAGAGAGAGAGAGAGAGAGAGAGAGAGAGAGAGAGAGAGAGAGAGAGAGAGAGAGA
>NC_134895.1:51870240-51872740 GCF_041734735.1 Babylonia areolata | reverse complement strand
TTATTTTCCTTTCTTTCTTTCTTTCTTTTTCTTTTTTCTTTCTTTCTTTCTTTCTTTCTTTTTTTATTTTTTCTTTCCGTCTTTCTTTTTTCATTCATTCTTTCTTCCTTCCTTCATTCTTTTCTTTCTATCTTTCTTGTTTTCTTTTCTTTCTATCTTTTCCGTTCTTTCTTTTTTCATTCATTATTAAATTCTTTTTTTTCTTCCTTTCTTTCTTTCTTTCTTCTTTTCCTTTTTTCTTTCTCTCTTTCTTTCTTTCTTCTTTTCCTTTTTTCTTCTTTTCCTTTCTTTCTTTCATTCATTCTTTCTTTCTTCTTTTCTTTCTTTCTTCTTTTCCTTTCTTTCTTTCCTTCTTTCTTTCCTTCTTTCTTTCTTTCTTCTCTTCCTTTATTTCTATCATTCTTTCTTTCTTCTTTTCCTTTCTTACTTTCTTTCTTTTTTTCCTTTCCTTCTTCTACTTTTTCTTTCTTTCTTCTTTTCCTTTCTTTCTTTCTTTCTTTCTTCTTTTCCTTTCTTTCTTTCTTTCTTTCTTTCTTCTTTTCCTTTCCTTCTTCTTCCTTTTCTTTCTTTCTTTCTTCTTTTCCTTTCCGTCTTCTTCTTTTTCTTTCTTTCTTTCTTTTCCTTCCTGTCTTTCGTCCATTGTTTCTTTATGTTTGTTTCTTCGTGGTTTCTCTCTCTCCTGTTTCTTTGTTTGCTTCATTCCTTCTTTCTTTCTTTCTATTTCTCTCATTTCTCATCTGTCCCCCCACCCACCCACCCCGACCCCCGCCACCACCACCACCACCCCCTCTCCCTGTCTGTGAATGGCTGGGGGAATTCATGCGTTCAGTTGGAGGAACGAACACACATGCACACAAACACAACTAGTTCCTCAGACACACACACACACACACACACACACACACACACACACACGTGTGCGACAAACATTCTCTCTCTCTCTCTCTCTCTCTCTCTCTCTCTCTCCCTGTCACTCTCTGTCTCTCCATCTCTCTGTCTCTCTCTGTATTTCTGTCTCTCTCTCTCCCCTATCTCTCTGTCTCTCCCTCTCTGTATGTCTCTCCCTCTCTCTGTCTCTCCCTCTCTGTATGTCTCTCCCTCTCTCTCTGTCTCTCTCCCTCTCTCTCCCTCTCCCCTCTCTCTGTGTCTCTCCCTCTCTGTCTGTCTCTCTGTGTCTCTTCCTCTCTCTCTCTCCCCCCTCTCTCTGTGTCTCTCCCTCTCTCTGTCTCCTCTCCCCTCTCTCTCCCTCTCTCTGTCTCTCCCTCATTGTGTCTTTTCCTCTCCATCTCTCTTTCCCTCTCTGTCTCCCCCTCTCTCTGTCTCCTCCCCCCTCTCTCTCCCTCTCTCTGTCTCTCCCTCATTGTGTCTTTCCCTCTCCCTCTCTCTTTCCCTCTCTCTGTGTCTCTCCCCCTCTCTCCCTCTCTCTGTCTCTCCCTCTCTTTGTCTGTCTCTCTGTGTCTCTTCCCCCCCTCTCTCTCTGTCTCTTCCTCTCTCTGTCTCCCCCCTCTCTCTCTCTGTCTCCCCCCTCTCTCTCTCCCTCTCTGTGTCTCTCCCTCTCTCTCTGTCTGTCTGTCTCCCTTTCTACCTCTCTCTCTCTCTGTCTCTGTGAATGTCTGCCTATCTGCTTTTCTGTCGGTCTGTATTTTCAGTTTTTTTCTCCACCTCCGTCTGTCTGTAGTCCTGCCTGTGACTTCTTTTCTTTCTGTTTGTATTTCTTACATTGTGTGCCGGTCTGTCTGTCTGTTTGTCTGTCTGTCTTACTCACTGAGTCTCTCTCTCTCTCTTTTTCTCTCTGTCTCTCTCTCTGCCTAGACGTGATTTATTTAACTCTAGTCTCACTACACTGGTGGATGTCCCTGGAACAACATCTTATCTAGTTTCAATGTTCATACAAGTCTCAATGTTTAAAAAAGAGAGAGAGAGAAAAAAAAAGGTATCATGACTATCTGATGGAAAGCTTTGCAAATTCTATATAGAAATTAAGTATCTGATGGAAAATGTTGCTATTTCTGTCGATGAATTAAGACATTCATATGATGGCACTGTTCTCAAAGACGTCTTTCTCCCTTCCTTCCTCTTTTTGATCCATATATCTGTCTGTCGGTCTGTCTTTCTTTATTTTCTCCACATTTCTTGGTGCATATACGTTATTCTAAAGAGTGTGTTTGCGTTTATGTGTACAATTTCCATGTAGTCCTTTCCATGATTTGTACGGAATGTGATGCTTTGAATTTTTTTTTTCCTTCCTTTCTCGTTTGATGCTATGTGATGCTATTTGTAATTCATTTGTTTATATTTGTCCCCATTTTTTTTTTCCTTTTGGGGGCTGGATGAAAAAAAAAGCAAAAAAAAAAAGCATTGTTGCTTATTCTATCACCCTCAGAAATGACATTCATTCATTTTATTCCTTCCCTCCGTTTGACTATCTACCTACCTATCCGTCTGTCTGTCTGTCTCTGCCTCTTTCTATCTCTGTCGATCTTTTTCACGTCTTGACCCT
>NC_134895.1:51842740-51862740 GCF_041734735.1 Babylonia areolata | reverse complement strand
ACAAATACAACTGTACGCAGGAAAAAAAATACAAAAAAAATGGGTGGCGCTGTAGTGTAGCGACGCGCTCTCCCTGGGAAGAGCAGCCCGAATTTCACACAGAGAAATGTGTTGTGATAAAAAGAAATACAAATACAAACATTATTAATAAATTAATTTATTTATTTTCTTTTTTGTGTGTGTTTTTACTTTTTCTGTGCGGTAGGATCTAATAGATGTAACTTTGCGTGCTTGTCTGTAAACCTTGTCAAGGTTTAATGGACATAATAAAATTGAATCTGATTCACACACACACACACACACACACACACACACAGAGAGAGAGTATACAGAATACAGAATATAAAATACTTTACTATCTCAACAAGAGAAATTCATTCATTCACACACACACACGACCCCACCCTACCCCACCCCACCCCCTCTCTCTCTCTCACACACACACACTCTCTCATCATCCACCCCCCACCCGAACACACACAAACACAAGAAAGAACAAGAACTTCCACACCACACCAGCAAATCAAAGGGACCCACAACAAGAGCCTCAGTTTTCTCTCCCGAGTCCAGAGAACAGTGAGCAGCAGTATAGCAGCAGTATAGCAGCAGCAGCAGTAGCAGCAGTAGTGGTGGTGGTGGTAGTGATAGTGATGATGATGAGAAGTGAGAGAGACAAACAGACAGGCCCGCAGCACGACTTTTATCTCTTTGCCAGACCTTTGCCGGCACCTCAGCCGGCGTATGCAGTCAGTGTCGACAGCTTTGCACAGTTAACTACAAGGGAGCTGGCTAGCTGTTCTGAGTCACTGTGCACTGACTGAGTCCCCTGGTTTCACGAGTTTCACGTGCAAGTGGGCTAAAGGTGACCTGCATTCTGTGCATACTGCGTGTCAGTTAGCTTGCTTGAGTGCGTGGGTGGGTGGGTGGGTGGGGGGAGGGAGGGGGGAGGGGAAGGGGGTGCGGGAGGAGTGCGAGTGTGGGGGGTTGGGGGTTGGGGGTAGGGGGGTTTGTGTGTGTGTGTGTGTGTGTGTGTGTGTGTGTGTGTGAGGGGTGTGTGTGTGTGGGGTGGGGTGTGGGTGTGGGGGCTTATGGCTGTCTTTTAGCAGCGTGGATAGAGTGGTCATCATGATGCAGCTTCATCTGAAGTCAATTATATGGGAGAGAGTGGTGGTGGTGATGGTGGTGGTGGTGGTGGTGGTGGTGGTGGTAGTGGTGGAGGAATGGTTTATATTGTTGCTGTTGAGAGGGGGACATCGTGAATTCAGAATAATAATAATAATAACAACAACAACAACAACAATAATAATAATAATAATAATAATAATAATAATAATATTTTCGTGAATACTGTGAAACAAAAACGTGTTTGTTGTTGTTGTTGTTGTTGTTGCCCTTCTTCTTCTCATTGTTGTTGTTGTCGCTGTTGTTGTTGTTATTGTCATTTATTTGTTTATCTGTTCTTTTATTTATTTATCATTATTATTATTATTATTATTATTTATTGCTCTTTTTTTTTGGATAAAGCCTTGAATACTTGTTTTCTTTTCTTGAACTTGATAATTAATTCTGGCATACTTACTTTTCTTTTTCTTCTCTCTTTGTTTTTATTTCTTATTTATTTATTTATTTTATTTTATTTTATTTATTTATTTATTTATTTTTGCATCCAGAACGTCAGAGTTACCTGCTGGCATTTCTTGTTGACTTTTGTATCCCTTTTAATTTATTATGAATAATTATGTGTATCACGTGCGGAGATTATGTTTGAGATCAGGCTATTGCTTTTATCTAACTCTCTTGAGAGAGAAAACAAAAAACAAAAAACACACACACACACACACACACACACACACACACACACACAGGAATGTGTTGGGGGAAGCCCAGAATGACGTATAGGATTGTACTTACTTACTTACTTATGCCCATCGCTCCCGGTGGAGCATAGGCCATCGACGACCCCTCGCCATCGCACTCTGTTCTGGGCTGTTCTGGCCATTCCAGTCCAGTTGGTCCCTTGCTGCTTCAGTTCTGCCTCGGTGTCTCGCCTCCATCCGTTGCGAGGCCGGCCTCTCTTCTTCCTCTTTCCCTGCGGGTTCCAGGTCAGGGCCGGCTTGGCGTGTGATGCTGGACGATGGCTTCCTGAGGGTGTGTCCGATCCAGCCCCACTTCCTCCGCAGTATCTGCCTGGCTGCTGGTTTCTGTCCCGCTCGCTCCCACAGATCTTCGTTTCGGATCTTCTCCTGCGTGTACCTATGCCCAATCCCCCCCCCCCCACCCCCGCCCCCCCCCCCCCCAAGGTTCTTGTTTTCTCTATATACGGGAAGGCTATTTACAGTTTTACAGCCCTGATCTGGGCTTGAGAGGCCGACTGGGCAAGAGGTATAGTTTCAGTTTCAGTTTCACAGTGTCACGGAACTGCTGCAAACACTGGGGTGGGAGGGAAACTCTGGAACGGCGTAGGAGGAGAGCCAGATTGGTCATGCTGTTTTAGACCAGCAGGGGCATGACCGAAGTCAAGTGCCCACACCTCCACCAGCAACAACAACGGGCCAGAGGAGCTCACACCAAAACATTTGACAGAATCCCGTGTAGAGCGGACATCAGGCTGAATGCCTTCTTTCCAAAAACAATCCGTGATTGGAATGCCCTGCCCCAGGAGACTGTTGATGCCTCAACTCTTACCACCTTCGTTAAGAAGGTGGCACTCTGCTGATTCACTGCCACTTGATTTTTTTTTTAAGCGGAGCCCAACACCACAAAATGCCGATAATGGTCAACTGGTTGACCCTGGGCTTCATCCGGAAGAAGAAGAAGAAGGAGTTTCTCAAAGAGGCGTCACTGCGTTCGGACAAACCCATAACCGCAACACCACATCTGCGAGGCAGATGCTTGATCAACAGCATAACCCAACGTGCCAAGTTGAGTGCATGTTTTGTGCACCTCTCAGAGAGGATTTCCTCTTCCGAATATTTACCAGAGGACAACACTCTCGTTGTCACGGGTTCTTTTTCAGTGCGCCAAGTGCGTGCTGCACACACGACCTCGATTTAATCGGCTCATCCGAATGACAAGACGTTCAGTTTGACAAGTTTTTTTGTTTTTTTTTCAGGCGAACTTAGGAGAAAGGGTGAGAACGGCGAGAATCGATCGACCCAGAGACGGGCGCAATAGCCGAGTGGTTTAAGCTTTGGACTTTCAATCTGAGGGTCCCTGGTTCGAATCACGGTGACGGCACCTGGTGGGTAAAGGGTGGAGATTTTTACGATCTCCCAGGTCAACATATGTGCAGACCTGCTAGTGCCTGAACCCCCTTCGTGTGTATACGCAAGCAAAACATCAAATACGCACGTTAAAGATCCTGTAATCCATGTCAGCGTTCGGTGGGTTATGGAAACAAGAACATACCCAGCATGCACACCCCCGAAAGCGGAGTATGGCTGCCTACATGGCGGGGTAAAAACGGTCATGCACGTAAAAGCCCACTCGTGTACATGCGAGTGAACGTGAGAGATGCAGCCCACGAACGCAGAAGAAGAAGAAGAAGAAGATCGACCCAGAACCCTCACGGACACTGTATCGGCAGATGACCGTCTTAACCATTCTGCCGCAGACTGGACTGTCAGGTTTAACCCCTTGATTGCTAAACCTTGGTGAAAATAATGAGATCCGCAAAGTGGCATGAGTTTGAATTGCAGCTGATGTGTGTGTGTGTGTGTGTGTGTGTGTGTGTGTGTGTGTGTGTGTGTGTGTGTGTGTGTGTGTGTGTGTGTGTGTGTGTGTGTGCGCACATCAATGATGTGATTGAGTTTGAAGTACGAAAATATTTTTTAACGAATAAAAAACAACAACAAATGAATGAATGAATGTATAAGAAAATAGATGAATAAATAAATAAACAAATGGAGAAATAAATGAATGAATAAACAAATAAATAAAGAGATAAATGAATGAAAAGATAAATGAATAGATGAATAATTATATATATAATTATATATGTATGTATACACACACACACACACACACACACACACACACACACACACACATATCTATATCTATATATATATATATATATATATATATATATATATATGAATAAGTAAATAAATGAATAAATGAATGAATAAATATACAAACAAATGAATAAGCAAACCAATGAAAAAACAAATAAATGAAAGGAATAACCAAATGAATAAATAGATATATAAACAAACAAACAAATAAATGAATGAATAAACAACCAAATAAATAGACAGATAAATAGATAGTGAAATAACACGGCCCGAAGAGGAAGACGTTCAGATAGAGCATCGTGACCAGCAATGCCCAGTGAGTTCAGCCCTATCTCACTGAGGTGACAGCCCTTCACCGAAGACCGTAGGTATAGCATACTTCTCAGCTGCAATTAAAGCGTCAAAGTGAACATTGTTGTAAGCACTGCAATATAAGTTTTAATTATTCATTGTCTATGAAGCGTGTACTGGTGTTGTGATGTGTGGTATGTATGATTAAGTGCGATGTTGTGTACGGAGAACGTTGTGTGTGTGTGTGTGTGTGTGTGTGTGTGTGAACATACTTTTTTGTCTGGTTCTTGTGGACGTTAGTATTAAATTCTAGTGTTAACTGTATGGTGTAAGCGTCAATTTTTACAGCGCAACTATGTTTTTACATAGAAAGGTAAACTGGACTATTAATATTATTATCATCATAGTTATCAGTAGTAGTAGTAGCTACTGTTGTTGTTGGAAAAAGTCTGTCTTTCTGACTTTCACAGGTTTGTGATCATGTGAATGGCTTCTGTAACCCATTTGTCTGAAAGTGATCTAGTTCATCTTCAGGTAGAAAAGAAAAGGTCGGAAATTACAGTCCTACAGGTTTTCAGTTGGGCATCAGCATTTCAGTGGATAATAACAACGTGGTCTTGTTGTTGTGCGTGCGTCTGTGATACAACTATATTCATATAAATGCAAGTCTCGGGGAAATGTGACGATTTAGTATCCAGAAAGAAAACTGTTTACTTTCTTTCATACATTTTTTTTGTAGTTTTATTCATTTTTTGATTTATCTGTTTGTTTACTTTTCATTTTGGTATGTTTACAATCTAACCTAACCTATTTGGAGTTTAACGACCTATCGGCATCTACATCCTTAAGGTCAAGTTTGTTCGGTTGGAGTTAAAATCTACCTATTGGAGTTTAACGACCTATTGGCGTCTACACCCTTAAGGTCACGTTTGTTCGGTTGGAGTTAAAATCTACCTATTGGAGTTTAACGACCTATTGGCGTCTACACCCTTAAGGTCACGTTTGTTCGGTTGGAGTTACAATCTGCCTATTGGAGTTTAACGACCTATTGGCGTTTACACCCTTAAGGTCAAGTTTGTTCGGTTAGAGTTGTTTAGATTGTCACATGTCATGAGTTTGTGTTGTGTTGAGCATACTTAGAATGAATTAGTATGATTACTGAAATGTCAGCGCGCGATTAACCTTTGTGTTGTTCTGAGGATGTTACTATGTTGCCTTTTTCATCAGTAAGCATAGCAGTAATTTATCTCACATTCGCCATGATAGAGTATTCTTGTGTCTAGACAAATGTTGTCTTCGCAGCGGCGTCCGATGACTGGTTGAAAGGGAAGTAATCCATCCTGACGGGCGTTAAAGAGTAAACGAGTTTTGTCCCCTGAACATCACCCCTGTCATGGGCTCGCAATGAAACTGAGAGGATGTGAAATTCCATGAGACTGTCTCTTGTCTGTTTGTCTGTCTGTGTGCCTGTCTGTCTATCTGTCTCACTCTCTCTGCGCATACGTGTTCAATTTCATTTAATATCTATCCACATTAAGTGATATTAGACATGAAAAAAAGAAGAAAAAATTCTAAGAAAAAAAGGGAGGTGTGTGTGTGTGTGTGTGTGTGTGTGTGTGTGGGTGGGTGGGTGTGGATGTGGATGTGAGTGTCTGTGTGTGTGCGCGTACGTGTGTGTGCTGTGCTGTGCGGAGAGAGAGAGAGAGAGAGAGAGAGAGAGAGAGAGAGAGAGTGTGTGTGTGTGTATGTGTGTGTGTGTGTGAGGAGAGAGAGAGAGAGAGAGAGAGAGAGAGAGAGAGAGAGTGTGTGTGTGTGTATGTGTGTGTGTGTGTGTGTGAGGAGAGAGAGAGAGAGAGAGAGAGAGAGAGAGAGAGAGAGAGAGAGAGAGAGAGAGAGAGAGAGAGAGAGAGAGAGAGAGAGAGAGAGAGAGAGAGAGAGAGAGAGAGAGAGAGATGCCTATTGCAACTGATAACGTCTCTTCAAAAACACCTGCTTTTCCCCAAACATCAATTTTTCACAGTCTGTTGAAACACCACGGTCGGGCGCCTGTGGCCAGGTAACTTCCAACACAAGTGAAGCAGCCGTGAACACAGCTGACACAAAGCCTGTTCAACCCAAGATTTGACTGTGTCAGTTTTGCTGAGGAAGGGGGAGAGAGACCACTGAAATAATTATACCAGTAATTCTTCTTGCAATATTTTGATGATGGTAATTGGGGTGAAACGCTGTTGACGTCGTCTCTTTCGCCGTTCGTATGGAGAGAGTTAATACAATGAAGCAAGTCACACACGGACAATAACTTGGTTCTGAATACGATAACTTTATTCTGTTTATTTCAACGAAAAGGAAGGTAGAAAAATATACATGTTATCAATACAATGAAGAAAGCAAAACAAAACTTCACACTATTCCATTTCTGTGAGCGTTGTAAGTTGTTGTTTTTGTTGTTGTTGTGTGTGCGTGCGTGCATGTGTGCGTCAGTGCGTGTGTGCGTGCGTGCTTGCATGCGTGCGTACGTCTGCGTGCGTGCGTGCATGCGCGCGTGCGTGCGTGTGTGTGTGTGTGTGTGTGTGTGTTGCGCTGTCTTTTCTGGATCCCCGAGAAAGGGATAAAGGGCAATTACTCGTATCCGGAGAAAGGTTGAAGGGCAATCACTCGTAACAGTCTCAGTGATTTAAAAAAGGTGAAAGGTTTGCGTCCCTTCTCCGCCGTGGCTCATTGCATTATTTTGTTTTTTTAATCTCATTTCATCATCATATCAAAAGGAAAAAAAATCCAAAGAAATGAAACAAAACCAAAAAGAAACAACTTTAAAATCACTTATACTTTCAAAACTCATTTACTTATGGATTCTTCTCCCCAATCCCCCCGGACAAAGAGATGAAATCAACTGCAGAAACTGTGCTATGAATTTATATGGGATGATAAAACAGATAAGATTAAAAAAAATATATACAGTAAATTATGTTGGAAATTGAGGTTTGGGTATTCCAAATATACAAAAGTACATAGAGGCTCTAAAAATATCATGGGTTAGGAAACTACACACAGGAACAGCAAAGTGGAAAACCCCCCCAAAAAACAACAACAAAAAACAACAACAACAACAACAAACTCTTAGTCAAATCCCCAGAAATCAACACCCTGGATCTGTATGGACCAAGAAAATGTGTAAACGTTGAATGTCATAGATTCTGGAAAGATGTATATTGGGCATATGAGAATTTTACAAAACATGTTAGGTTAAAAGAAGCACAAGAGGCACTCGTAGAACCACTTTTTCATAACGATAAATTTAAAGTCGGTAATAAGACAGTTTATTTTAAAAACTGGACAAGTAATGGTATTTTCCTGGTTAGAGATATTGTAGACGAAAGCGGGTGCTTCCTTAGTCATAAAGATTTCACAGAAAAACATGATGTTAAAGTTAATTATTTACTGTATATGGGATTTATACGCTCCATTACAAGTTACTTAAGCACAAACAATATTACTATCACAGATAAAACAGGCAATAAAGAACCAGAAGCACTACAGATAATAGCTAAGGTGAAGAAAGGATCTAAAATATATTATGATATATTACTTGAACCGATTTTTATATATAATATAAATTCTTTTATCAAGTGGGAGCAAAAACTAGATATTGCAATAAATTGGGATAATACTATGAAACAAGTGAAAAACATAAAGGAAGTAAAACTGAAATGGTTCCAGATTAGAATATGTCATGGTATATTGGTTACAAACAAAATACTTTTAAAAAAATGGGAATAACAAATAGCGACATGTGCAATTTCTGTAAAAATGACATAGACACAGTTCAACACTACTTATGGCACTGTACGTTTACTCAGCTCTTTTGGGGGGACTTAGAAAATGTCTTGAAGGAAAAGTGTGAGTGTGAAAATTGTGCAAATGTAAAGTTGAATATAGAGTTAGTATTATTTGGAAATGATGATATTACAAAAACAGATGACATATTTGACTATATCATTCTAGTGGCGAAACATTTCATCTGTAAATGCAGAATAAATAAAATCAAACCATGTATAAAGTACTTCCTTACAGACCTAAGAAACATATATGAAACCGAAAAATATATACACTCGATGGAAATGATGTCCATAGCATTTTCTAGAAAATGGTACCCATACATAAAAATGATTGAAGGCAACGAGGAGAAGGAGGAATGACAACCACGAACGTAACGTTTGTTCTTTTAAAAAAAAAAATATCTTCCATTCATTTATTTACTTTTTTATGCAGTGCATATGACTTTATTTGTGTTCTTTTTTCTGTATAAAAACAATGTTGTGTTGTTGTTTTCTTATAATATATAATAACAAATAATATTATTGATAATCACAAATACAATTTTTGTATGTCCGCCTGTATGTATGTATGCATTCATTAAATGTTAAACTTGAATAAAAATGTTTATAAAAAAAAGAAAAGAAACAACAACAACAACAATAAAACAGAAAAAAACCAACCCCCAAACCACCCCAACAACAACAAAAGACAAAAACAAAAAACAAAACAAAACAAACAAACAAACAAAAAAACCGACAGAAAAATCAAGGCCTGTGGAGAAAGAAAGTAAGTTTAGCGTATATGCTTCCCCCCCCCCTTTCTTTCCCTTTTCTTCTTCTTTTTTAAGGGTGGGGCAGCCGTGGTGTTGGGGCTGGTGGATAGAATTGCAGACAGGTGCTCTGGCCGAACTTTTCAGGCGCTGGGTTCAACTTCCATTCTAGTATCGGCGCCTGGTGTGTTCAAGTTACAGGTTAGATCAGGTGTTTTTTGTTGTTGTTTTTGTTTTGTTTTTTGTTTGTTTGTTGTTGTTTTTTTGCTTTGTTTTGTTTTTGCTTTTGTGTGTGTATGTGTGTGTATTTATTTCATTAATTTATTTTTTGCCCCATCTCCCAGGTCAACATGCTGCAGACTTGCCACTGAATGCCGTGTGTCCTCTTCGTATGTGTATATATGTTACACCCAGTCTATGAAATTGCCCATTTCGTGAAATGAGCAAACATCATGCCCATTTCGTAAGACAGACAATGTCATGAATGAGTTTTAAAGTATTTTTCTTCTTCTTCTTCTTCTTCTTATTATTATTATTGCCGAGTTTTCAATTTGCCCATTTTATGAAATGGGCACGATATTTGCTCGTTTTATGAAATGGGGCAATTTCCTAGAATGGGTGTAACATATACACATGCAGAAGACATTTTACGCACGTAAAAGATCCTGCAATAGAAATGACATGTTCAGACATGCTGGTGACAGGTGAATTCCTGCAACACCATGTGCTAATTCTCAATCATCTCTTTATTGAATCGACCTGAAGTATCTAATGCTCCTGTGCTTCTGCGTCAGCAGTCAAGTGTCTGTGGGTGACCTCCCTTCTTTCCCTCTGTGTGTGTGTGTGTGTGTGTGCGGTTGTGTGTGTGTGCGTGCGGTTGTGTGTGTGTGTGTGTGTGTGTGTGTGTGTGTGTGTGTGTGTGCGTGCGGTTGTGTGTGTGTGGTTGTGTGTGTGGTTGTGTGTGTGTGTGTGTGTGTGTGTGTGTGTGTGTGTTTGAGAGAGAGAGAGAGAGAGAGAGAGAGAGAGAGTCTGTCTGTCTGTCTGTCTGTGAAGGTGAGAGATGGAATGAAAGCAAAGTGAGAGAGAGTCTGTATATTATTATGTAACCTGTTTGCCTCTTCTCGAAATTATTGCTAGATGCCAATACATATCTCCCCCCCCCCCCCTCACAATCATGTCTGTACAGTTTAAGAAATCGGTACATTATTCATTATTCTTCGTGATTCTTCGGCCGAAGAATATTTTACTGTTTTGTGGTTTCGTGACAGGAATTATATGTTAATGGGTTATATGGTTTAATATCAGTGTGTCAGCAGGTGGGTTATGGAAAACACGCACACATTATGCTCAGCAGGTACGCCCATAAAAAAAAAAACACGGAGTATAGCTGCCTTAGGACATATCTTCAGACTGAATATGAAACGGCAGAAAAATATTTTTCTATAAAGAATACAACACATCACAGGTTTATGGCTGACTGGTTCCCTTTTGAACACGTAACAACAGTATCAGTATCAGTAGCTCAAGGAGGCGTCACTGCGTTCGGTCAAATCCATATACGCTACACCACATCTGCCAAGCAGATGCCTGACCAGCAGCGTAACCCAACGCGCTTAGTCAGGCCTCGAGAAAAAAAGAACAAAAAAAAAAAAAAAACAAACCAAACAAAGTAAATAAATAAGCAAATAAATAAATGAATAAAAAAACCCAAAAAACAATAAAAAATAAAATAAAATAAATAAAGTAGAAATAATAAAAACTAATAAATAAATAAATTTTAAGAGAATAATGAAATAAAGTAAAAAAACAACAACAAAACAACAAAACAAAACAAAACAAAAAAAGAAAAAAAAAAGAGAAAAAAACAACAACAAAAACAAAACAAAAACAAACAAACAAAAAAACCCAAACCAAAACAAACAAACAAAAACACAGAAAATGGCAACAGAAAATGAAACAACAGAAAATGAAATATGAAACATGAAAAAAAAGAAATGCAAATCAGTAGATCTGTACATCTTTTCTCCTCACTGCGATGCAGTTAAATCTCTCTTATGCACTGCTGTTACCTGCAGTTTTTCTTTTATTGCATAAGATTCTTCTTCTCCGTCTTCTCTCTCTTGGCTTATATACCATTGTTCTATTTTTTTTTTACAGAGAATATGATCTGATCTACAAATGAACTGGACTTAGAACTGACTGTTGCCTTTTTTTGTACACTACACTACACTACACTACGCTACGCTACGCCGTTGTGCACTAAACAACACAGCATTTCAGTATGGTGTGTGTCCATCGAGATCGATGATGACCATCGTTGTCATCCAGCTGGGGGATCGGGGGAGGGTGGTGGTGGGGTGGGGTGGGGGTGGGGGGATGCTAATGAATCTATCTGTGAATGCGCAGATGGCTGAATAGTCCAGTCTGCGCACGAAATGTTCGCTGACAGTTGGGGCAGACAAAGACAGGCATATCATTGTCAGGGAGCTTGTTTGCCCGTGACTTTCTGGCCTGCCTCTTTCTGAACAGGTTGTACTGGATTACAGGTTACCAGTAGCAGATCTAATGACCTGACCTGACCCTACTTCAGTATAATACCATATAGTGTAACACAACACAATGTTTGTCTAACATTAAGGAAACAGTATCATAACTACGTTGATTATCATTTCCCCCACTGGTTATTCAATGGCTGTTGTGGTGACTTTGCTGTTTGTATCGTTCACATTTTGGGGAGTGGGGGGCAATTTTCATGCTTCATTCTCTTTGTTGATTGGATTTGTTGTACAGTATTTTTGGTATTCTGGTGTGTGTGTGTGTGTGTGTGTGTGTGTGTGTGTGTGTGTGTGTGTGTGTGTGTGTGTGTGTGTGCGCGCGCGCGCTCCTGCTAGGTCTTGGACGGAACTTGGAGCATCTAGTACCATGACCCCTGATAGGCGGACTAACTTCAATGGTCTGGTCAGTCGCGTCGGGCATACGGTTAAGGTAAGTCATCTGTTGATTCTTTTTTTTTTTTCTTTCTGAACGGCAGGTGCAGTGTAGCGTATATGGATTTGTCCGCACGCTCTGAAACCTTGAGGAAGGTGGAAGAATGGTCAAGACGTTTCATCTGCCAGCGCAGAGTTTGTGAGGGTCTGGGTTCGATTCTCACTCGCGCCCTTTGTCACAAGTTTGACTGGAGAACCAAACGGAGCGTGCTGTCATTCGGATGACACGATAGACCGAGGTCCCGTGTGCATCACGCACTTGGCGAACTGAGAGAGAATAGACAAAGGTCCCGTGTGCAGAACGCACTTGGCGAACTGAGAGAGAATAGACAAAGGTCCCGTGTGCATCACACACACTTGGCGCACTGAGAGAGAGAATAGACAGAGGTCCCGTGTGCATCACACACACTTGGCGCACTGAGAGACAGAGAGAGAATAGACAAAGGTCCCGTGTGCATCACACGCACTTGGCGCACTGAGAGAGAGAATAGACAGAGGTCCCGTGTGCATCACACGCACTTGGCGCACTGAGAGACAGAGAGAGAATAGACAGAGGTCCCGTGTGCATCACACACACTTGGCGCACTGAGAGAGAGAGAGAATAGACAGAGGTCCCGTGTGCATCACACGCACTTGGCGCACTGAGAGAGAGAGAATAGACAAAGGTCCCGTGTGCATCACACACACTTGGCGCACTGAGAGAGAGAATAGACAGAGGTCCCGTGTGCATCACGCACTTGGCGAACTGAGAGAGAATAGACAAAGGTCCCGTGTGCATCACACACACTTGGCGCACTGAGAGACAGAGAGAATAGACAGAGGTCCCGTGTGCATCACACACACTTGGCGCACTGAGAGAGAGAATAGACAAAGGTCCCGTGTGCATCACACGCACTTGGCGCACTGAGAGAGAGAGAGAGAATAGACAAAGGTCCCGTGTGCATCACACGCACTTGGCGCACTGAGAGAGAGAGAGAGAATAGACAAAGGTCCCGTGTGCATCACACGCACTTGGCGCACTGAGAGAGAGAGAGAGAATAGACAAAGGTCCCGTGTGCATCACACACACTTGGCGCACTGAGAGACAGGGAGAGAATAGACAGAGGTCCCGTGTGCATCACACACACTTGGCGCACTGAGAGAGAGAGAGAGAATAGACAGAGGTCCCGTGTGCATCACACGCACTTGGCGCACTGAGAGACAGAGAATAGACAGAGGTCCCGTGTGCATCACACGCACTTGGCGCACTGAGAGAGAGAGAGAATAGACAGAGGTCCCGTGTGCATCACACACACTTGGCGCACTGAGAGAGAGAATAGACAGAGGTCCCGTGTGCATCACACACACTTGACGCACTGAGAGAGAGAATAGACAGAGGTCCCGTGTGCATCACACACACTTGGCGCACTGGAGAGAGAGAATAGACAGAGGTCCCGTGTGCATCACACACACTTGGCGCACTGAGAGAGAGAATAGACAGAGGTCCCGTGTGCATCACACACACTTGGCGCACTGGAGAGAGAGAATAGACAGAGGTCCCGTGTGCATCACACACACTTGGCGCACTGAGAGAGAGAATAGACAGAGGTCCCGTGTGCATCACACACACTTGGCGCACTGGAGAGAGAGAATAGACAGAGGTCCCGTGTGCATCACACGCACTTGGCGCACTGAGAGAGAGAGAGAATAGACAGAGGTCCCGTGTGCATCACACGCACTTGGCGCACTGAGAGAGAGAATAGACAGAGGTCCCGTGTGCATCACGCACTTGGCGCACTGAGAGAGAGAGAGAATAGACAGAGGTCCCGTGTGCATCACACACACTTGGCGCACTGAGAGAGAGAGAGAGAATAGACAGAGGTCCCGTGTGCATCACACGCACTTGGCGCACTGAGAGAGAGAGAGAATAGACAGAGGTCCCGTGTGCATCACACGCACTTCGCGCACTGAGAGAGAGAGAGAATAGACAGAGGTCCCGTGTGCATCACACACACTTGGCGCACTGAGAGAGAGAGAGAGAATAGACAGAGGTCCCGTGTGCATCACGCACTTGGCGCACTGAGAGAGAGAATAGACAGAGGTCCCGTGTGCATCACACACACTTGGCGCACTGAGAGAGAGAGAGAGAATAGACAGAGGTCCCGTGTGCATCGCACACACTTGGCGCACTGAGAGAGAGAGAGAATAGACAGAGGTCCCGTGTGCATCACACGCACTTGGCGCACTGAGAGAGAGAGAGAGAGAATAGACAGAGGTCCCGTGTGCATCACACACACTTGGCGCACTGAGAGAGAGAGAGAATAGACAGAGGTCCCGTGTGCAGCACGCACTTAGCACACTGAGAGAGAGAATAGACAGAGGTCCCGTGTGCAGCACGCACTTGGCGCACTGAGAGACAGAGAGAGAATAGACAGAGGTCCCGTGTGCAGCACGCACTTAGCACACTGAGAGAGAGAATAGACAGAGGTCCCGTGTGCAGCACGCACTTGGCGCACTGAGAGAGAGAGAGAGAATAGACAGAGGTCCCGTGTGCATCACACGCACTTGGCGCACTGAGAGAGAGAGAGAATAGACAAAGGTCCCGTGTGCAGCACGCACTTAGCACACTGAGAGAGAGAATAGACAGAGGTCCCGTGTACAGCACGAAATTGGCGCACTGAGAGAGAGAATAGACAGAGGTCCCGTGTGCATCACACACACTTGGCGCACTGAGAGAGAGAGAGAATAGACAGAGGTCCCGTGTGCATCACACACACTTGGCGCACTGAGAGAGAGAATAGACAGAGGTCCCGTGTGCATCACACACACTTGGCGCACTGAGAGAGAGAGAGAATAGACAGAGGTCCCGTGTGCATCACACACACTTGGCGCACTGAGAGAGAGAATAGACAGAGGTCCCGTGTGTATCACGCACTTGGCGCACTGAGAGAGAGAATAGACAGAGGTCCCGTGTGCATCACACGCACTTGGCGCACTGAGAGAGAATAGACAGAGGTCCCGTGTGCATCACGCACTTGGCGAACTGAGAGAGAATAGACAGAGGTCCCGTGTGCATCACACACACTTGGCGCACTGAGAGACAGAGAGAGAATAGACAGAGGTCCCGTGTGCATCACACACACTTGGCGCACTGAGAGAGAGAGAGAATAGACAGAGGTCCCGTGTGCATCACACACACTTGGCGCACTGAGAGAGAGAGAATAGACAGAGGTCCCGTGTGCATCACACACACTTGGCGCACTGAGAGAGAGAGAATAGACAGAGGTCCCGTGTGCATCACACACACTTGGCGCACTGACAGAGAGAGAATAGACAGAGGTCCCGTGTGCATCACACACACTTGGCGCACTGAGAGAGAGAATAGACAGAGGTCCCGTGTGCATCACACACACTTGGCGCACTGAGACAGAGAATAGACAGAGGTCCCGTGTGCATCACACACACTTGGCGCACTGAGAGAGAGAGAGAATAGACAGAGGTCCCGTGTGCATCACACACACTTGGCGCACTGAGAGAGAGAGAATAGACAGAGGTCCCGTGTGCATCACACACACTTGGCGCACTGAGAGAGAGAGAATAGACAGAGATCCCGTGTGCATCACACACACTTGGCGCACTGAGAGAGAGAGAGAGAGAATAGACAGAGGTCCCGTGTGCATCACACGCACTTGGCGCACTGAGAGAGAGAATAGACAGAGGTCCCGTGTGCATCACACACACTTGGCGCACTGAGACAGAGAATAGACAGAGGTCCCGTGTGCATCACACACACTTGGCGCACTGAGAGAGAGAGAGAGAGAATAGACAGAGGTCCCGTGTGCATCACACGCACTTGGCGCACTGAGAGAGAGAGAATAGACAGAGGTCCCGTGTGCATCACACACACTTGGCGCACTGAGAGAGAGAGAGAGAGAATAGACAGAGGTCCCGTGTGCATCACACGCACTTGGCGCACTGAGACAGAGAATAGACAGAGGTCCCGTGTGCATCACACACACTTGGCGCACTGAGAGAGAGAATAGACAGAGGTCCCGTGTGCATTACGCACTTGGCGCACTGAGAGACAGAGAGAATAGACAGAGGTCCCGTGTCCATCACACACACTTGGCGCACTGAGAGACAGAGAGAATAGACAGAGGTCCCGTGTCCATCACACACACTTGGCGCACTGAGAGAGAGAGAGAGAATAGACAGAGGTCCCGTGTGCATCACACGCACTTGGCGCACTGAGAGAGAGAATAGACAAAGGTCCCGTGTGCATCACACACACTTGGCGCACTGAGAGAGAGAGAATAGACAGAGGTCCCGTGTGCAGCACGAAATTGGCGCACTGAGAGAGAGAATAGGGACCCATGGCAACAAAAGCGGTGTTGTCTTCTGGTAGAATTCTGCAGAAGAAATTCACTCAGAGAGGCAGACAAGTATGCGATGTAATGCATGCACTCAAGGCCTGACTGAGTTCAGTTTCAGTTTCAGTTTCAGTAGCTCAAGGAGGCGTCACTGCGTTCGGACAAATCCATATACGCTACACCACATCTGCCAAGCAGATGCCTGACCAGCAGCGTGACCCAACGCGCTTAGTCAGGCCTTGAGAAAAAATAAAATCAATTAAAAAAAAGAAAAAAAAGAGATAAATACATAAAAAAAGAACTACCACTACTAATAATAATATGTTTAAGGCGCAAAAACTTGATGAAGTCAACTATAGGCGTACAAAAAAAAAGAAAGAAAAAAAAGAACTAAATAATAATAATAATAATAAAGTAATAATAGTGATAATCATAATAATAATAATAATAATAATAATGAACGAGTGCGTTGGGTCACTGTGCTGCCGATCAGCCAGTCTGCCAGGCAGATGTGACGTAGCGTGTGTGGATTTGACTGAACACAGTGACGCCTCCTCGAGAACCTGAAGCTAACAATTGAAGCTGACACCCTATGCCTAGCTCTCAAACAGCACCCCATACCCAGATCTCCTGTCTTCCTCCCACTGCCAAGTCTCGCTCCAGTCCTGCAGTCTGTTCAGCATCAGCTTTTCAAACCAGATGTCCTTCACTGATGACGACTCCCTCAGCAACAGCCGACAGTCCTCCAGCGACACGCGGAACCTCTCGCTGAACCGGGTGCCTTCCACCCTCAGCTCCTGCCTCTTGAGGGACGTGGCGATGCCCTCCTTGCAGAAGGACTCCACCTTGCCCCGCATGGCTTTGAAAACCCTCACCTCCTCAGGGAACGTATTGTCCTCTGCCCGGACCTTGTCGTAAAACACAGACCGGAAGTGTCTGTACAGGGCGAACTCCGCTTTCCGGTGCTTCTCGAATTCGTTCCTCTGGTGTGGCGTGAAGCTGTGAGGGGGACGGGTCTTGCCCACGTTTATTTTCACGTACAGCATGTCTTGGAGCTTCCAGGACAGGGTCCTCTTGAGGAGGACGAGGGACTCGTCATAGGCTTCCGTCAGCAGGACCAGGTGGAATACCCTGGACAGGTACGTGATGGAGGTCTTCAGGTAGTCCGGGTCCTGCAGGGACTGGAATTCCAGGCCGAAATCATAGGGTGTTTGGCTGTTGGTCAGAGAGCCGTAATTAGTGTCCCAGTGCGTTATGTTGGACAGGTATGTCGACACAGGATCGGGCCCTGAAACACTCAAACATTGTATACTGAATATCCAAGACAGTGGGGGAAATATTCCCCACGATGTATCCTATTCTATTCTAACACAACCCCCCCCCCCCCCCCCTCCCCCCCCCACCTAATTACACACATGTATGTCAAAGTAATTTTCTCACTGCCTGGGACCTCACTGGCATTGCATTGTATTTTTTTGTGTAGTTTTCGTATCAGGCCCAGTGCACGGCTTTTATCACAGATTGACATAAGTTTGCAGTTTGGCTGACAGGAAAGTGAACGGGCAGGCCAACTACTTGAAACAAAATGTCCTTCGCGGTCGCGAGGAATATGAGCACGCGCTTTGAACATGTATAAATATGTGTACGTAATTAATTTTTGCCCTTGACCTTCAGGACTCAGCCAACAGGTCGTTAAAATCCACTCATGGTATTGATTTTAGTATTTTCCGAAAAGACCACTTGGGCGAATGAACATAGTGGAAGCCCTGTACACTGAGAGTAAAACACAAAAGCTTTTCTATGTATCGTTAAGCATAATTTCAAAATGTAATGTTTAAGACGAGAAAGATCAGTTAAAAACAAATTAACTTCCCTAGCATTAATTACAGATTAATTTCCCTTTTTGCTAGCTGCACCAAATCTAAGTGCACCATAGATATAACCTCCATGCTTAGCAAAAGAAGTTATTAAAGAAATGCCAGTTAAGGAATTAAAAAAAGAAAAGAAATCAGTTCATTTAAGTTGCTTAAGGAGGTGTCACGGCGTTTGGACTGACCCATATATGCTACACCACGTCTGCTAAGCAGATGCCTATCCAGCAGCGTAAACCAACGCGGAAAACAAAATAAACTAGAATAGATAAATAAACAAATAAACCAACCAACAAACAAATAAAGAAATGAATGAAAATAACAACTAAAACATACAGAGAAAAATATTAATAACAACAATAATAACAATATCTAATCAACAACAACAACAACAACAACAAAAAAAGGATAATGATAACAGAAGAACTATTGAAAAACACAAACACAAAAACTCACAAAATCCCCCCTCCCCCCCCCCCCCCACACACACACACGTACACACAAAAAAAACCCAAAAAAACCAAAAAAACAAAACAAAAACAAAACAAACAAAAAAACAAAAAACACACACACACACACACACACACACACACACACACACACACACACACACACAAACCCCACAAAAAAACAGGATTCACGGGGGACTGTCGTTGGCGGGACGTGGTGGCGGTCTCCACTCTGGGGGAGACGCTCACTCAGTCTGGCTCCGTGACAAAGCCATTATTGTCGTCAGTAAGGGGGTTATCAGGTGGTGTCCTAAGTACGTCAAATCAGAACAGGTACTATACCGAACACCCCCGAAGTGACTCGGCAGCAGTGCAGGGTCTCCTCTGGTGTGCGGCCTCCTGGCGACCTAACATTGATGGTTCCCTGCGGACTGCCGACGCTGGAACTGTGACGGACGAACCCGGGTGTGGCTGTGTATGGGGGGAATCTAAACGAGCGGCGTGGGAGTAATGCCACTGGAAATGGTGCAGATGTTGGGGCAGCAAAAAACAAAAAAAACAGAACCAAAAAAAACTCACCAGGGATCCTCAGCAATTTGGGACGTCGCCAAACGTCTCTGTAGAAATAGAAGCTAGACACGAACTGATCCAACGGTTCCCTCAACAGGCTGACGAAGACGGTGTCATTGGGTAGGAAGTGCCTGACGCATCTCTCGTCAAAGCGCACGTGGTCCGTGATCATGTCGTAGTGGGGCACCCCGGGGGGCAGCGGACGTAGGTCTGGGATCCACCCGTTCCTCAGTCGGGCCTCGTGGCCGTACAGCTTCTTCCGCACGGCCACAGACAGGTTATGGGCCAGCGCGTAGCGATTGAGGATAGCGGTCAGCGTTTGGGATCCCGTTTTGTGGGTCTGGAGAAAAGCGAAGCGACCCATTCAACAATGTTAACAGCATCAGCAATAGAATCATCGTTATCATTGTTATCATCAACATCAACAGCATCATCAGCTAACCTTCCGTATCAAAAGAGTATGCAAAAACACAATAACATCATCAGCCAACCTTCAGTATAAACAGCATCAACAAGATCGCCATCAGCTAACAGTCGGTATCAACAGTGTCAGCAACACCAACATGATCATCAGCTGATCGTCTGTAACCACAGCGTCATCAACATCATCAGCTAACCGTCAGTATCAACAACAACATCATCATCAGCTAACCGTCAGTATTAACATCATCATCATCAGCTAACCGTCAATATCAACAACATCATCATCAGCTAACCGTCAATATCAACAGCAACAACATCATCAGCTAACCGTCAATATCAACAACAACATCATCAGCTAACCGTCAATATCAACAACAACATCATCAGCTAACCGTCAATATCAACAACAACATCATCAGCTAACCGTCAATATCAACAACAACATCATCAGCTAACCGT
>NC_134895.1:51835240-51837740 GCF_041734735.1 Babylonia areolata | reverse complement strand
AGAGAGAGAGAGAGAGAGAGAATAACAATAAATACCAACGGAATCTGACTCGCCCACGTTTTTCAAGCCTCCCCCATCCCATCCCCAACACCTCCACCATCTCGGAAGCTGGTTATTCTCTCTATATAACTGTATATAAAACAAGAGAGGCAAGGCCTTCAAGACTCACTTGTGATACACTTAAAAAAAAAATCGTTAAAATGTGTTCTGTATTTGTTATTATAAAGCTTCGCGTTAAAAAAGAAAAAGAAAAAAAAAGTCCCAACCAGATTCGAATTAAGTCCCCTAGCATTATTTACAGAGTAATTTCCCTTTTTTACTATCTGCACCAAAAACGTTTGCAAAATAAATAAAACTTCCATGCTTAGCAAAAGAAGTTCCTGTTTGAACAAAAAATGAAAATATTGACTGCTCTTGTTGGGTCAGAATATCAGATCAAAGTGCCAAGTTTAGAGAATACAAAAAATATAAATATAACAGTAAATGCAGTTTGCATATAATTAGGCTTCATCTTTTTGTGCCCATCCAATAGGTGCAATATTGTTTTAAACAAGATGACTGGAAAGAACTGAATTTTTCCTATTTTTATGCCACATTTTGGTGTCAACTGACAAAGTATTTGCAGAGAAAATGTCAATGTTAAAGTTTACCACGGACACACAGACACACACACAGACACACAGACACAGACACACACACACACACACACACACACACACACACACAGACAACCGAACACCGGGTTAAAACATAAACTCAATTTGTTTACACAATAATGCATGCACGTGACAAAACAATGCTATGTGGTCACTTTTAGGTAATGGTCAGAAGTGTTCAGGGATGGCCAAACAGTAGCGGCCAGCAGTGAATACATGTCAAGGCACACACACACACACACACACACATGAATATATACACGGAATGTATTGAAATATGAAATACAAGCAGAGACATTGGGGGTTGGGCGTGGGGACGCTTTAAGACAGATGACAAATGTGTGTGTGTGTGTGTGTGTGTGTGGAAGACCGAAACAGTATGGTGGAGGCTGGGTGGGTGGGGGTGGCGGGGTGGTGGTGGTGGTGGTGTTTGAGGTATAAGGCCAGAATTACCCCCCCCCCCCCCATCTCATCACCCCTTCTTATGAGATTAGAACTGGGGTTGGGGGTGGGGTGGGGTGGGGTGGGGGGTGGGGGTGGGGGGCTGGGTGTATATTAGGCCAGAACTACTCCCCCCCCCTTCTCTCCCACGAGCTTAAAACACGGGGGTGTGGGTGAACAGGAGCATAATGCCAGAGTTACACCCCTCCACTCTCCCCCTCCCCCTCCTGTGAGGTCAGTATAAAGGGCGGGCTGAGTGGGCGTATAGCCAGAATTACCCCCCCCGCACCCCCCCCCTCGCACCCCCCTCCCCCTCCCGTCCTCTCCTGTAAGCTTATCATTTGGGGATGGGGTGGGGGGCAGGGGATGTTATGATTATGGCCATTAAGGCCAGACTCACTCTCCTCCCTCTTTCGTCTTTTCAGAATAGTATTCCAGAGGCGGGTGGGTGTATATACGAGTATAAGGCCAGTATAACTAACACTCCCCCCCCGCCCCCCCCCCACCACCACTACCATCTCCAGCTCTGCCAATGTGAGTTTAGTACTGGGCAGTGTGGTGAGGGGGCGTGGGGGGAGGGGGCTGGGGGGGGGGGGGTGGACCGGGCGCGGAAGGAGGACAGGGGTGTACATATCTTTTACATTTGTATCTTCGTAATATTTGTAGGGGCTGTTGTTGGCTTTTACAGTTATGGTCCCCATGTTGCTTACTTGTCTATGTTGTGATTATGCACCTGACCAAATTTCTCCAGTTGGAGATAATAAAGTTATTCTTATCTTATCTTATCTTATCATAATACCCAACTTACTCCTCTTCTGGGGGGATGGGCAGGGGGGAGGGGGGCGATGGTGGAAGGCGGGTGAGGGGGCAGGAGTGGGTGAGTTAGTATGGATACACGACCAGAATCATTCCCCTCCACTAGTATTTGAGTGGGGCGTGATGTTAGAACATGTGTGGAGTGATTAAAAAAAAAAAAAAAAAAAGGAAAAAAAAAGCCTGTTCTGAAACAACTCCACGGGCAATGAATTTGGGCACCTGCTGTTTCTAAACCCGCCGGGGAGGGATTTCGGAGCTGGGGGTGATTTCAGCACGTCACACCGGAACATTTTCAGGGTTGTTTTCCTGAATGAAACTGTTTTCCAGAAGCCAGATTTTTTTTGGATTTTATTTTATTTTATTTTTATTTTGTTACCCAGTTATGTCCTCGCCAGACGAGGCTATTTCATAAAACCGAATTTTCATTTTTCTTTCTTTAAAAAAAAAATAAAAATATATATATATATATATATATATATATTTTTTTTTTTACACAACGGATACTGTGGAGACCTTTCCAAGTTTTAGATTAATCAGTATGAACGACACTGAAATAATATATCATTGATTGACGCAATAGCGAAACA
>NC_134895.1:51822740-51830240 GCF_041734735.1 Babylonia areolata | reverse complement strand
CACTGAGGGAAGTGGACTTTATTTCTTTGAGCCATTCAAGCAAGTTTGAATTGTGATTCATGAACGTTTTAGTTAGAGAAAAGCAAAGATTGCTTTCTCTCCCTAAAGAATAATTTGCAAGCCATTTCGTTGGGCCGATTTCTCAATCTCAAAGGAAGGGAGGTGTCGCGAAAGAGCATGTATTAGTCACGTGATGCTGATGACGTATCGTTGTCGTCATGCTCATCCGGGTAGCGGAGACTCATCTCCTCCATCTTGAACTGGGGTTCAGAATAAATCTTTCTTCTCTTCACATTACTGTGGACTTATGTTTTCCTTCGTCATCCCTCTCGCCTATTGTTACCGCAAAACAAATATAATCTTAGTGGCGAGCATCGCTACAGCAACGAAAGGGTTTGTCCCATTGTTGGGACAAAGTTTCGGTAGAGAAATCCACTGTCATAATAAAACACATTACACGTGCAGACAGAAAAAAAATATAATAAAACAAAACAAACACATGGGTTGCGCGACGCTGTGGCGACTCACTCTCCAGGGGGAGGGCAGCCCGAATTTCATAGCAGATAAATAAAATTATGTTATGACAGCAAGTAATAGAACAGAATAGAATACAGTTCAGTGCAAATGATACAAAGCAATTTGATATGATATATGATAGGAGATAATATGATATAATATGATATGATAAAATATAACAAGATAGGAGAGGAAGGGAGAGGATCAAGCAAGGTAATAATGATAATTATTATTATTATATTTGTATAGCGCTGAATCTTGTGCAGAGACAAATCAAAGCGCTTTCGCACCAGTCATTTACACGCATGCATAACTAGAGACATGCATAAAACTGGAGAAACTAAAGACAAGGAAGAGGCAGGGAAGGGAGGCTATTTTGGGAAGAGGTGGGTTTTAAGGCCAGACTTGAAAGAGCTGAGTGCGGAGACTTGACGAAGCGAAAGAGGAAGTTCATTCCAATTGCAAGGTCCAGAGACAGAGAAAGAACGGCGGCCAACAGTCGAGTGTTTGAATCTGGGTATGCGTAAACAGAGTGGATCCGAAGCCGATCGTAGAGAGCGAGATGGAGTGCGGAGGTGAAGGTATGGCATAACACAGCACACCACAGCACAACACAACACTATACACTACACAGTACAGTTACAAACTTTGTCACACAGCGGTACAGACAATACAAAGAACTCGATACAAGTCACTCATACCAATCAACCTTTCGACTCGGCGGACATCGGATATCCTGGGAACTGTAACCTTTCCTTGCCAAATTGATTAGTCTGACTGTTAGTGACTCAGTTCATTCCAGGCATCACTGTATTGTGTGGCGTTGTGTTATGTTGTATTGTTGTTGTTCCCCCCCCTCCCCACCCCTTTCTTTTCTTTTTTTTTTCCTTTGGTCACGACAGATTTCTCTGATTGAATTTGGAGGCTGCTTCCCCCGGTTAGAGCGTTGTCGCCATACACAGTGTTGCACCACCCATTTCCCCTATTTTTTTTCTGTCTGAAAGTTGTTGTTTTAATTTTTTTTAAAGTTCTTTCTTCTTTCTTATCTTCTTTCTTTCGATCTTACTTTCTTTTTTTCTTTCATCGTTTTTTGTTGTTGTTTTTGTTTGTTTTGTTTTTTTGGGTTTTTTTTGCCATGGACAATCCTTTTGTTGTCCTGATAAAAATTTATGTGTGCTACATGTATAAGTTTTGACCCCCCCCCCCTCACTTCCCCCCCCCCCCACCCCCAAAAAATACAACAACAACAAAACAACAACAACAACAACAACAAAACACAAAAAAACCAAAACAAAACAAAACAAAAAAACCCAAACAAAACCCCCCCAAAAAAACAACAACATAAAACCACCACCAACAAAAATCCAACCACGCACACCTTGAGGAAGTCACCATCCAGCACTACAGACGCACCAGGCCCTGGCCTGGAACCTCCAGGGGAGAAGAAAGAGAGGACGGCCCAAGAACAGCTGGAGGCGGGACACTGAAGCCGAACTGAAGAGACTGGGATCCAGCTGGAGGGATGCAGAAAGGACAGCCTATCGCTACACATACATCAATACATCGAATTGACAATGGAGCAACTGGCAACTACTGCATGAATATAACTACATTTAACTCTCTCCATACGAACGGCGAAAGAGACGACGTTAACAGCGTTTCACCCTAATTACCATCATCAAAATATTGCAAGCGGAAGGCTCTTATACTGAAGAGGTGAATGTTGACAAAGAATACCACAATTCTGACGACGGAAGTTAAAGGTTGGGTCATTCAGACACCCACTGGACATCCGATGGGTCTGTGTAGAGGAGAAGAGAGGACTGGTCGTACTGAGTGAGTTAATGGAAAGAAATGAAAGAACCGAAGAAGCAAACAGAAGTAGCATGCATTACAAACGAATGAAATATTAAAAAAAAAAAAACAAAAAAAAACTTCAGTTCACACACATAAAAAACAGGGGTTCAATATAATACGATGAGGTGGGGGAGTGGGGGGAGGGGTCAATCGGTATGAACAAAGTGGACAATACTCTGTCATAAGGTGGGAAAGGTAATGTTTTTTTTTAAGGTAGTAGGACAGTGGTGTTGCTTAATTGTTGCTGGGAGTGAGTTGCATAGAGTGGCGCCTGAGTAAACCAAACTGGATTTGAACAAATCTATTCTTGGGATTGGGATATGGACTTTTGGGGGATTCCTTGATGAATTTACAGAGAATTTGTTTATCAGTGTCGGTGGTGCATTTCCTGTCATAATCTTGTGCATTGTTCTTCCTTTGTTGTACTCTAATCTACTGATACTTATTCTAATCTACGGACTAGAGGGAGAATATTCGCTTGTTTATAGTCTGTGTCCAATAGGAAAGTCTTTTTTTATGAGTACCAGCTTGAGCCCCCGTTTATGAAGATTTAGTTACGGCTTCATGGTATTCGCACTGGCGGAGTCCCATAGTGTTGATGCGTAATCTATTGTAGATTGGATATGTGCTTGAAAAAACAATTTCCGTGAGTGGGGGTCAAAGAAGTGCTTTATTTTGGACAGTTGATGGTTCTTCTGGGCTGTCTTTTTGCAAAGGGAAGTTATGTGAGGAATCCAAGCGAGATTGTTGTCTAATATGACTCCCAGAACCTTATGATCACTAACCTGTTAAATAAGTTCATTTTTAAGTTGGATGGGAGGAAATTTATCGATAGTGTTTTTCCTCTTTTGTCTGGTGGTGGTCAACATGCACTTTGTTTTCAGTAGATGAAGAGACATGTGGTTAAGTTCAGTCCATTGAACGAGTTCATTAGTACCTACTTGTAAGTCTTTAGCAATAGCGTTGATATCAGTATGGGATGTGCGGATTGTTGTATCATCCGCAAAGAATTCGCACGCGGATTTTATTTGGAGAGGCAGGTCATTTATGTATATTGAGAATAGTAAAGGGCCTAAAGTAAACCCTTGAGAAACGCCATAGTCAAGTGCTGCTAGCGCGGAAACAGATGAACCCATTGTCACGCATTGTTGCCTGTTTGTGAAATATGATTGGAGTAAACTAAGACTACTGGTTGCCAGACCATATAGTTCAAGTTTTCTAAGTAAGAGGTTATGGTTTATCACGTCAAATGTTTTTTTTGAAATCAACAAATAGAACACCACAATATATGTTGTCACTGATTTTAGCAAGCCAGTCATCTATAAGACTGACTAAGGGAGAGAGACAGAGACAGAGACAGAGAGACAGAGAGAGAGACAGACAGAGACAGACAGACAGAGACGATGAGAAAGACAGAAACAGATTCAGATTCAGATGATTTATTCATTTAAAGCCACAGCCCATATGAACAAGTGGCGATAGCAAATTCTGCAAATGTCACTATAACTGTTAGCGTCTGCACTGCTGCTTCTGCATCCTATTAACTTTACGAAATTAAGACAATACCGAGACAGAGACAGAGAGAGGCAGAGAGAGAGAGAGAGACAGAGAGAGAATGGGGAGGGGGGGTGTGGGCGGGAAGGGGATTGGGGGGGGGGGGGGGGGCAAACGGCCAGGTATAATTCCCTGTCCATGCGGAATCGAACCTTCACTTCCTATTAGCCGCTGGGCCAAAAGCTGGGCCACGGGCAAAAGGCTGGGCAGAGTCAGTTGGAGATAGGAGGAGGCGGGTCTGTTTCTGTGAACGTGAAATCGATGTGAGTGATTTTTTTTTTAACTACCAGCAGAACATTTGGAATATCTTAGACATATTCTTTTCTTGAGTTTTTGTTTTTGTTTCTCGGTGTGAGTGTGTGTGTGTGTGTGCATACGCGCTGCGTATATAATTGTAGCAGCAGCAGCAGCAGCAGTAGTAGTAGTAGCAGAGTGCGTGCATGCGTGCCGTGTGTATACTTGCAGTAGTTACAGTAGAACAGTGCGTGCATGAATGCCGTGTATATAATTGTAGCAGTTACAGTAGTAGAGTGCGTGCATGAGTGCCGTGTATATAATTGTAGTAGTTACAGTAGAACAGTGCGTGCATGAATGCCGTGTATATAATTGTAGCAGTTACAGTAGAACAGTGCGTGCATGAGTGCCGCGTATATAATTGTAGTAGTTACAGTAGTGGAGTACGTGCATAAGTGCCGTGTAATTAATTGTAGTAGTAGTGGTAGCAGCAGTAGTAGAGTGCGTGAATGAGTGCCGTGTATATAATTGTAATTATAATTTTTGTGAGCACGTACGTACACGCGTATATGCGATCTGCTTTATAAGAAAAAAGCACTTTGTTAAGAATGCAGTTGAAAATAAAATGGAGATAAAAAAAAGAAAGAAAGAAAGAAAAAGAAAAGAAAAAAGAAGAAGAGAGAATTCATGATGAAACACTGACTGAACGACTCCGTTTGTCTCTGTCGAGTTTCTTTTCCTTGTTGGTCTATCTTTCTTTCCTTCTTTATTCCTTTCTTTCCTTCTTTATTCCTTTCTTTCCTCCCTTCCCTCCTTCCTTCCTTGTTTGTTTGTTTGTTTGTTTGTGTGTTTCCTTCTTTCTTTCTTTCTTTCTTTCTTTTTTTCCTTCAATTTTTCTCTCTTTCTTTCTTTCCTTTTTTATTTCCGTCTTTCTTTCTTTCTTTCTTTGTTTCCTTCTTTATTTCCTTCTTTATTCTTTCCTTCTTTCTTTCCTTCTTTAGTTCCTTCTTTCTTTCTTTCCTTCTTTAGTTCCTTCTTTCTTTCTTTCCTTCTTTATTTCCTTCTTTCTTTCTTTCTTTCCTTCTCTCCTTCTTTCTTTCTTTCTTTCTTTCCTTCTTTCTTTCTTTCCTTCTTTATTTCCTTCTTTCTTTCTTCTTTCTTTCTTTGTTTCTTTCTTCCTTTCTTTTTTCCTTCTTTCTTTCTTCCTTTCATTCTTTCTTTCTTTCTTTCTTTCTTTCTTTCCTCCTTTCCTTTCTTTCTTTCTTTTTCTTTTCTTTTTCTCTTTCTTTCCTTCTTTCTTTTTTTCTTTCTTTCTTTTCTTTTCTTCCTTTCTTTTTTTTTTCCACTGTATGTGTCCACCCCACGTTTGTTGTGTCGTTGTTGGTGGTGGAGGTGGTGGTGGTTTTTTTTTTTTCAACTGGATAGTAGACTGGGATCCGCATTACTGTTCTTTCGTGTGTGTGTGTGTGTGTGTGTGTGTGTGTGTGTGTGTGTGTGTGTGTGTGTGTGTGTGCTTTGTGAGTGCTTGTGTTTGTGTCTGTGTCTGAGTGCGCGCGCTTGTGTGTGTGTGTGTGTGTGTGTGTGTGTGTGTGTGTGTGTGAGTGCTTGTGGGTGTCTGTGTCTGAGTGCGCGCGTGTGTGTGTGTGTGTGTGTGCGCGCGCACGCACGTGTGTGTGTGTTTGTTAGTCATAAACATATTGTGTGTATGTGTGTGTGTGCGCGCTTATCTGTGTGTGTGTGTGTGTGTGTGTGTGTGTGTGTGTGTGTACGTGCACACTACACATCCCGCCTCGCTCACACGAATCTTGATCATCACTGATAGCATAATTAATTGTGTTATCATTCAGACACGTCCCGGTGATGCCAAGGTTCTTTCTCACACACACACACACACACACACACACACACACACACACACACACACACACACACACACACACACAGAAACACACCACAAGCACACGCTTATACTCACACACACACTCTCACACACTTCTCCCCCCCCCCCCCCCCCACCCTTTCCCCCAGCTCCTCCGCCCCACATACAGGAAGAAAGACACACACACGCACGCGCAACCCCCATCCCCACCCCGAAACCCTCAACATACACACACGTGTACGCACGCACTTGCATACACTTATACACACAAAACACACATACTAATATCATTATCATATCACACACACACACACACACACACACACACACACACACACACAGAGTATCATCATTATTAACACACACACACACACACACACACACACACACACACACACACACAGAGTTATATTTCTGAACATCAGAGCAGAATAAGAGTATACTGCTTAGAGTCGAGAAGTGTACATTTGTGGGCTGGATGTGTGTGTGTGTGTGTGTGTGTGTGTGTGTGTTGGGGGAGGGGGGGGCGGATCAGGGAGAGGGGTGTGTATGTGTGCGTGTGTGTGGGGGGGGGGGGGGGGTGGGGGGGGAGGAGGGGGGCAGTATTGGGGAGGGGGGTGTTCTAGGGGGCGGGGACTGTCACCGCGCCTGTAAGACACACATTGTTTTTGGGCAGCTCACCCCCGCGAGAATTGCCCGGTCCAGATATGCAAGGCTGGAGCGACCGGGCTGCCGGTGTCGTGTGAATCGGAAATGAGCCCCCTCCCCCGTACCCCCTCCATTGCTATTTTGACCCCCCGGCGACGCCACGGGTAATATTTGTGTGTGTGTGTGTGTGTGTGTGTGTGTGTGAGTGTGTGTGAGTGCTTTATCTGTGTGTGTATGTGTGTGTGTGTGTGTGTGTGTGTGTGTGTGTGTGCGTGTGTGTTAATAATGATGATACTCTCTGTGTGTGTGTATGTGTGTGTGTGTGTGTGTGTGTGTGTGTGTGTAAGTGAGTGTGTGTGTGTGAGTGCTTATCTATGTGTGTGTGTGTGTGTGTGTGTGTGTGAGTGCTTATCTGTGTGTGTGTGTGTGTGTGTGTGTGTGTGAGTGCTTATCTGTGTGTGTGTGTGTGTGTGTGTGTGTGTGAGTGCTTATCTCTGTGTGTGTGTGTGTGAGTGATTATCTATGTGTGTGTGTGTGTGTGTGTGTGTGAGTGAGTGCTTATCTGTGTGTGTGTGTGTGTGTGTGTTTGTGTGTGTGATATGATAATAATAATAGCACGTGTGTTTTGTGTGTATAAGTGTGACAATTTTGTGACAATGATTGTGGATCTTGCACCCGAAATGTACAATCGAGGTGACATTTTTTTGTTACAAGAAATGTATTATTTACCACCCGAAATGTGCAATCCGGGTAACGTTTTTTTTTTTTTTTTTTTTGTTTGTTTGCTTTGTGTGTACATTTCGGGTAACATT
>NC_134895.1:51802740-51805240 GCF_041734735.1 Babylonia areolata | reverse complement strand
GAACATGTTAGTTGTTGTACTTATCATTGTATTGTATTGTATTGTATTACTCTTTTTTGTCACAACAGATTTATCTCCGTGAAAAATTCGGCCTGCTCTCCTCAGGGAGAGCGATTTGCTACACTGAGAGCGCCCCCCCACGCCCCCCTTTTTTTCTGCCTGCAGTTTTGTTTGTTTTCCTATCGAAGTGGATTTTTCTGCAGAAGTTTTGCCAGGGACAACCCTTTTACTGCCATGGGTTCTTTTACGTGCGCTAAGTGCATGCTGCACACGGGACCCCTGCTTATCGTCTCATCCGAATGACTTGCGTCCAGACCACCACTCAAGGTCTAATGGAGGGGGAGAAAATACTGGCGACTGTGCCGGGATTCGAACCAATGCGCTCAGATTGTCTCGCTTCCTAGGCGGACGCGTTACCTCTAGGCCATCACTCCACTATCTTATCCAGTGTTTAGCAGTGATCAAGGTTTTCGAAGCCCCGTTTCGGAATGTTGTCGCTTGTTCCCTGGATCCAGTTGCATTGCGTGGTTCTAACGTTTTGACAGTTGAAGGAGAAATTTTTCCTATTACACGTGACTAAATGCCTACGTTGACCGAACTACGCCATTGGTCAGTTCCATACTGCACACAGTTAGTATATGCGGGTTTCGAACATACCAGGTTCTTCCGTCCGAGCAATGCAACTGGCTCCTGGAGTACAGGCGATTTCCCCCCCGACTTTCCTCACTCCACCTGGGTGTGAATGGGTACCGGATTTCGGGTTATGTTGGGGGGTGGGGGTTGGGGTAGGGGGTGGAGTGGGGTGGGGGTGGGGGTTTTGGGGGTTTGGGGTGTCTTATTCCTCTTCTTCTTCTTCTGCGTTCACTCGTATGCACACGTGTGGGCTTTTACGTGTATGACCGTTTTTACCCCGCCATGTAGGCAGCCATACTCCGTTTTCGGGGTTGTGCATGCTGGGTATGTTCTTGTTTCCATAACCCACCGAACGCTGACATGGATTACAGGTTCTTTAACGTGCGTATTTGATCTTCTGCTTGCATATACACACGAAGGGGGTTCAGGCACTAGCAGGTCTGCACATATGTTGACCTGGGAGATCGTAAAAATCTCCACCCTTTACCCACCAGGCGCCGTCACCGTGATTCGAACCCGGGACCTTCAGATTGACAGTCCAACGCTTTAACCACTCGGCTATTGCGCCCGTCGTTTGGGCGTTAGTCAAAACGAGCCCTAGACATTGTGATTATAATTTCACTGCCCCTATAGCTGCAGAAGGCTGTTGGACCTTTAATAACAACTTTGCCTCATGACTTTCAACTAGAAAGCGTCTTCAATGACGCTGAGTATCAGCATCAGTAGCTCACGGAGGCGTCACTGCGTTCGGACAAATCCATATACGCTACACCACATCTGCCAAGCAGATGCCTGACCAGCAGCGAAACCCAACGCGCTTTGTCAGGCCTTGAGAAAAAATAAATGAAATAAAATAAATAAATAAATAAATAAATAATATTATAATTAAGAAATAAATAAATATATACATAAATAATAATAATATAATTATTTTAAAAAATGACGTTGAAAGATAGACGTATATATCTATATCTATATGTCTTCGCTTTTCCACAGAGCAATGGAGAACACATAAAATAAAAACAGTCTTGGTTAATCTTTAAACCTTTAAAACTGTATTTGCGTTTTAAAAAGCTCTCATTTATGCCCATGTTTACGTTGGTCCAAAGCACCTCCTAAAGGAAGGTTGGTTTGCACATCAAGCGACAGCTGTTTCGCACAACGTAGTATTCATCAGGCTTGCTACCCGCTCTCGGCTGCAAACCAGAGAGAAACCAGTACTTAAGCAAAGGAGAAAGTTTCCTACTGCAAGGAAGGGACTTTTTTGTTGTTGTTGTCTATAAAGAACATGTCTCTCAATAACCAACATGAGCATTTTTTTAAAACTTGGGATTGACAACCAAGAGCATATATATATATATATATCGGCAAACCACATAAGCGACTGCAAACTGAGGAAAGGCACCAAGTGTTCGGTCGCTGTCCATGTTTTTTTCCGGGAAGACCCCTGACCCTTCTGACGACAACCTCAGCTTTTTTACAGGTGACAGCGTTGGAGCAGGTCAACACAGTGGAGGAGCTGAAAAGAAGAGAACTGTTCTGGATATGTAACCTTGGGACGGTTTTTGTTGGACTGAACTTGAGAAACGACATCCATGGGTTTTCATTGTGAACTCTGATTCGTGGAGTTACCAGTTTGGTTTGTCGTGGTGGTGGTTACACACGATCACTGAGATACAGAGAGAGAGAAGGAGAGAAAGAGTGATGTATACATAAACAATTGAAGGAATATTTAGAACATGATATCTTTACGTAGTAGAAGACGTCATGTAAGGCCCGAAGATGACGTAAAAAATAGCATTACGTCACCTGTTATAATTGTAGTCTGTGACCATGCTGCCGGGTGGCAGCGAAAAATCAGATTTTT
>NC_134895.1:51792740-51800240 GCF_041734735.1 Babylonia areolata | reverse complement strand
ATTATTTCTTTTCTCACAGATGGGCTTTTTTTCAGTGTAATACAAAAGTAAACTAAAAATTCCAAAGGTACTTTTATACAAGATACAGACCACTACTGCTACTAACAACACAAAATGGGCTCGTTTCAGGTAGTGTGTGTACGTGCATGTTCATATATGTACATACATACATACATACATACGTACCTATTTATTTACTTATTTTCTTACTTACTGACTACCCATAATGCTTTCTGGCATGGACAGCAGCAACGAAGAACCTGTTTTGGGCCAGTCTCTGAATGACACACCACAGGTGTTCACCAAGGTCTTGAGTTCTGCTTCAGCTGTTCTGCACCAGGTGTTCTTTGGCCGGCAATGGGCTGTATTCAAAATGACATTCATTTTGCCCTAAGGTAAGTACTTTTGACATGATAGAACCTGTAGGTACAGTTTACCTTAAAGGTTGAGTTATCTTCGTATTCAAGACACGCGCAGTGTACTCAGGCAGCTGACACATCATCTATATCTATCTATATATATATACATACATACATGTATATATATATATATCTGTGAGAGAGAGAGAGACAGACAGACAGACAGACAGAGAGACAGGGAGAGACAGACAAAACAGAAGGAGAGAGAAAGAGACCGAGACAGGACAGACAAAACTATCAAACGAACGAACAAACGAACAAACAAACAAGCAAATCAGGCGTTGCTCATGATGCTAGTGCCTTGAAGAAGCACGTGAGACACAAGAAGAGAGGGGAGGGGGGGGGGGAAGCAAGAATCACACAGCGCCGTTGTCTCAGACTCTGGAGGGTGAGGGGAGGGGGGGGAGATAGGGGAGACGGGGGTGGGAAAGGGAGGGGGGGGGGGGGTTGTGGAGAAGGTGAGGGAAGTACGGCGAGCCTTCAGTGAGCTCTGTTCCGATAAGCTTGGAACAAAGGCGTCACAAACTGAACGACGCCTTTCAGCTCGCTCTCTCACACACACACACACACACACGCACACGCACGCACACACACACACACACACACACACACACACACACACACAACACAACACACCACACACACACACACACACACACTCACATACACCGCCACCACCACCACCACCAGGACATAGAATACTCTGGGTGGAAACACTATCCATGTCGTTTGCCATCGTATTGATTTCTCCTTTGCGTGTTTGGCTGAAGAAGTAGAAGAAGAAGAAGAAGAGGAGGAGGAGGAGGAGGAGGAGAAAAGGAGAAGATGAAGAAAAGAGAAATAACATCGTGACGATAATCGTATTCGACAACTTGACTCTTGTTTTCTCTCTCTCTTTCTCTCTCTCCCTCTCTCTCTTTCTCTTAGCACATGAAGTTGAACACATCAGCGCACAGGAAAGGTCTTTGGAACGACAATGTCTTTTGAGGAGAGCCAGTGAAATAGATACGGGGGGGGTAAAGAGGCGGAGGGCGGGGGGGGGGTGGGGGGGGGGCGGGGGGGGGGGGGAGCAACTGCTTGTGCGGAGTGGAGTGTGCTGGGAAAAGATTCTTTGAGTCAACATAATCGTTTTCTTCTCTCTCTCTCTCTCTCTCTCTCTCTCTCTCTCTCTCTTTTCTTCTTCTTCTTCTTCTTCTTCTTCTTCTTTCCATCCTCTCTTATTCTTCTTCTTCATTCATTTTTTCACCTTTGCCCTTTCTACGTTTGCTTTTCTTCTTCTTTTTTTTCTTTTCTATTTTTTTTTTTTTCGTCTTCATTTGTTGAATTTAGTCCGTTTCTCCAAAATAGCGAGCAAGGCCAGAGAGAGAGAGAGAGAGAGAGAGAGAGAGAGAGAGAGAGAGAGAGAGATTAAAAGAGAGAAGGTGTGTGTGTGTATGTGGGCGGGGGGGGGGGGGGGGGGGCGGGGATAGAGATAACACTGAACACTGAAATGTTTTATGTCATTAGCTATACAGGTCTAGTGACATGGGAGGGTGTTGGGGGGGGGGGGGGGTACAAATAAAGAGAATAATGGTGAGAAAAAAGAGAGAGAGAGACAGAGACAGAGACAGAGAGATGAAAAGAGAGAAGGGGTAGAGAGAGGGGGGTCGTGGGGGCGGGGTGAGGGGGGTGGAGCAACTGCTTGCGCGGAGTGGAGTGTGCTGGGAAAAGATTCTTTGAGTCAACATAATCGTTTTCTTCTCTCTCTCTCTCTCTCTCTCTCTCTCTCTCTCTCTTCTTCTTCTTCTTCTTCTTCTTCTTCTTCTTCTTCTTCTTTCCATCCTCTCTTATTCTTATTCTTCATTCATTTTTTCACCTTTGCCCTTTCTACGTTTGCTTTTCTTCTTTTTTTTTTTTTTTTTTTTTTTCGTCTTCATTTGTTGAATTTAGTCCGTTTCTCCAAAATAGCGAGCAAGGCAGAGAGAGAGGGAGAGAGAGAGAGAGAGAGAGAGATTAAAAGAGAGAAGGTGTGTGTGTGTCTGTGGGGGGTCGGGGGGGGGGGGGGGGGGGCGGGGATAGAGATAACACTGAACACTGAAATGTTTTATGTCATTAGCTGTACAGATCTAGTGACATGGGAGGGTGTTGGGGGGAGGGGGGTTACAAATAAAGAGAATAATGATGAGAAAAAAATGAGAGAGAGACAGAGACAGAGACAGAGAGATGAAAAGAGAGAAGGGGTAGAGAGAGGGGGGTCGTGGGGAGACAGAGAGAGAGAGAGAGAGAGAGAGAGAGAGAGAGAACACTGAAATGTTTTATGTCATCAGCTGTACAGGTCTGGTGACATGGGAGGGGGTTGGAGGGGGGGGTGGGGGTGGGGTTACAAATCAAGAGAATAATGATGAGAAAAAAATGAGAGAGACAGAGACAGAGACAGAGAGATGAAAAGAGAGAAAGGGTAGAGAGAGGGGGTCGTGGGGAGAGAGAGAGAGAGAGAGAGAGAGAGAGAGAGAGAGAGAGAGAGAGAGAGAACACTGAAATGTTTTGTCATCAGCTGTACAGGTCTAGTGACATGGGAGGGGGCTGGAGGAGGGGGGGGGGGTTACAAATCAAGAGAATAATGATGAGAAAAAAATGAGAGAGAGACAGAGAAAGAGAGATGAAAAGAGAGAAAGGGTAGAGGGGGGGGGAGTCGTGGGAGAGAGAGAGAGAGAGAGAGAGAGAGAGAGAGAGAACACTGAAATGTTTTATGTCATTAGCTGTACAGGTCTAGTGACATGGGAGGGGGTTGGAGGGGTGGGGGGGTTACAAATCAAGAGAATAATGATGAGAAAAAAATTGAGAGAGAGAGAGAGACAGAGAAAGAGAGATGAAAAGAGAGAAGGGGTAGAGAGAGGGGGGTCGTGGGGAGAGAGAGAGAGAGAGAGAGAGAGAGAGAGAGCACGTTGGGTTACTCAATTCTGTTCTGAGAGCGGAGAAGACCTTTTCTTTTTTCCTTTCTTTGTTTTTTTTTCTTTTCTTTTCCTTTCTTTTATATTAGTCTTTTTCTTTTTTTTTTTGGTTTTGTTCGACTCCATTCTGATCGTAGAGGAGATTTTTTGTTTCTCTTTTCTTTTTAATCAAGAAAGAAAAAAAAAAGGGGGGGAAAAAATAATAATAAAAAGCTTGTTTCTTTTTGGCACCTAGGAAGTGACAGAAAGCTGGATAAAAACACGCTGAAAGAGGTGGTGGTGATCGTGTCAGTGTCGCCAAGTCTTTAGTAGCTGACGTGTGTGTGTGTGTGTGTGTGTGTGTGTGTGTGTGTGTGTGTGGTTTTGTTGGGTTTTTTTCTTTACCCAGGAAGGGTTTGTTTTTTTACCTCCCGCCCCCACACTCCCTCCCCTCTCCACCCACCCCTACACACACACTCCCTTGGCTCCCTAATGTCTCTCATTCACCACCACCACCACCACCACCACCACCATCACCCCATCCCCTAGCTCCCTCGTGTTGTATTGATTATGTGACACTTTTTTTGGCTTGTTTGTGTGAACCTACAGTCACGCCGTAGAAGCCTGCCTGCCTGGAAAAAAAAAGAAAGAAAAAAAAGAAAAAGAAAAAAAGCGTGAATTCTCTGACGTGTCTTCAGATTTATGTGATTTTTGTGAAAGCGTTTGATTTTTCTTTTTCTTTTTTCTGTTCACAGTGTCTGTCTCTGTCTGTCTGTCTGTCTCTGTCTCGTGCTTCCCACCCACACAACCCCCCCCCCCCACCCACACACACACACACACACCTCCATCTTCACGTTCCACCAGGTGTGGTGTATGACGGCAGAAGAAGAAACGACCGTAGATTTTCTTGACCCTCAGCAACACGAAACCCGCTCTGGAACTCTCTTCTTCTTGCTGCTGCCGTTTCTTCTTCTTCTTCTGTCTTTCTTTCTTTCAATTACTCTGTTTTTTTCTATCATTATCGTCGTCGTCGTCATCATCATCATCATCATTACCATCATCATCATCATCATCATCACCATCAACATCATCATCTTGTTGTTCTTGTTGTTGTTTTTGTTGTTCTTGTTCTTGTTGTTCTTGTTCTTGTTTTTCATCATCATCATCATCATCATCTTGTTGTTGTTGTTGTTGTTGTTGTTCTTCTTCTTCTTCTTCTTCTTCTTTTTCACCATCATCATCATCATCATCATCATCATCTTCTTCTTCTTCTTCTTCTTCTTGTTCTTCTTCTTGTTCTTGTTCTTGTTGTTGTTGTTCTTCTTCTTTTTCTTCATCATCATCATCTTCTTCTTCTTCTTGTTCTTCTTGTTCTTGTTGCTTTTCTTCTTTTTCTTCATCATCATCATCATCATCATCATCATCATCATCATCATCTTGTTGTTGTTGTTGTTGTTGTTGTTGTTGTTGTTCTTCTTCTTTTTCATGATCATGATCATGATCATGATCATCATGATCATCATGATCATCATCATGATCATCATCATCATCATCATCATCTCTTCTTCTTCTTCTTTTGCTTCTTTCTTGTATTCAGCCTTCTCCTCCTCTCTGTACGCGCTCGGCTCGTTCGTTTTATTTTCTTCAGCCTCTTTCTTATTCCTCCTCCTCTTCTTATTCTCCCTCTTCTTAATTGATCTCGTGTGATTCCGCTTGCCCATTTCCTCATCGAGTCCAGTTTCTACTACAGGTCCTCTTGGCCTGCCTCTTCATTTTTCAAACTCTGACACACACACACACACACACACACACACACACACACACACACACACACACACACACACACACACACACAAATCCACTCCGTCATTATTATGCACAAGGCTAAGTTAGCCCTCTCTCCCCACCCCACCTCACCTCAATAAACAATATACAGACTTCACACACACAAAAAGTTAGGGACTTATTCCTGATAGTGGTTTTTATTTATCATGTCCCTTTGTCCACTTTTGAATGTATTGTACGTTTAGGGTTTTGCGTTCGTAAAACTATAATTAACTATTGTACTGTAGTTCTTATCTCATGGTACCTTGTAGCACACAAGCCAATAATCATTACTTTTATTTCATGCAGACTATAAATTGATTTTGATTGACTGACTGGTTGATTAAAAGCAGTTGTTTGTTTTTTTGTTTGTGTGTGTGTGTGTGTGTGTGTGTGTGTGTGTGTGTGTGTGTGTGTGTGTGTGTGTGTGTGTGTTTCTTTTTTTTGATAAAGAAATTGAGATGTTTCTAAATGATGCAGGGTGCATTTCCTCTGTGATGAGCCACTCTGAATACACTAACAGTTTATTCAAAGGCACATGTTCACAATAAACAGCTTGCAACATGCGTTTGTAAAACCGATGTTTCGGCACCAAAATTACAGTTATTCAGTAGTTTATCATCGAAAAATCGCATCGCAGTGCCAGAGGAAGAATGTGCCTCTGGTTATGAGTGGTGATCATCACAACATAGATAGCTATTTACCGAAAATTCTGCATCATTTTACCATGACCCTTACCTCCCCATCCCCACCATAACGTCTTTGAAGAAAACAGCGCAAGTTCCTAAGTGATCCTGAACGTTTCGTAAACCTTGTACATTGGCACGTTCCGAAATGGTCCTTAATTGTTTGTGAAGCCTGTATATTGGTACGTTCCCAAATGGTCCTTAACTGTTTGTGAACCGTGTACATTGGCACGTTCCCAAGTGATCCTTAAATATTTGTGAAGCCTATACATTGGCAAGGTCCAATGTGGTCCTAAAATAGATGTGAAGCCTGTACATTGGCATGTTCCCGTGTGGTCCTTGAATATTTGTGAAACCTGTATATTTGCACGTTCCCAAATGGTCATGAACTGTTTGTGAAGCCTGTACATTAGCACGTTTCCATGTGGTCCTTGAATATTTGTGATCCCTGTACATTGCCACATTCCCAAATGGTCCTTAACTGTTTGCGAAGCCTTTATATAGACAAGTTCCCGCGTGGTCCTTAACTGTTTGTGAACCCTGTACATTGGCACGTTCCTGTGTAGTCCTTAAATATTTGTGAACCCTGTACATTGGCACGTTCCTGTGTAGTCCTTAAATATTTGTGAAGCTTGTACATTGGCACGTTCCTGTGTAGTCCTTAAATATTTGTGAAGCCTGTACATTGGCACGTTCCTGTGTAGTCCTTAAATATTTGTGAACCCTGTACATTGGCACGTTCCTGTGTAGTCCTTAAATATTTGTGAAGCTTGTACATTGGCACGTTCCTGTGTAGTCCTTAAATATTTGTGAAGCCTGTACATTGGCACGTTCCTGTGTAGTCCTTAAATATTTGTGAACCCTGTACATTGGCACGTTCCCGTGTGGTCCTTAAATATTTGTGAAGCCTGTACGACGATCCAGCTGGACAGAGTTCAGTGACCACCACACACCACGTGGCGCGTGAGGTAATGTGTGTGTGTGTGTGTGTGTGTGTGTGTGTGTGTGTGTGTGTGTGTGTGCTGGGGGTAGGGGTGCTTAGTATTATTATTATATTTCTTTTTTTACTTTTATTTATTTTTTACTTTCTTTATTCATTTTTTTTTTTTTTTTTTTTTTTTTTTTTTTTACTGAACGAAACATAAAAGCTGCCCTCGCAATCCTGTTCTGCTTTTTCATACCACTCGACTTTCTGTTCTCCTCCTCTTCCCCCTCCTCTTCTTCCTCCTCTTCCTCCTTCTCCTTTCCCTTCTCCCCCTCTTCCTCCTCCTCTACTTCCTCCTCCTCCCTTTCTTCCTCTTCTTCGACCTCCTTCTTCCTCCTTCTCTTCTTCCTCCTCATCTTCCTCTCCTCTTCTTCCCCCTCTTCTTCCTCCGCTTCTGCCTCCCCCGCATTTGCCTCCTCCTTTTCTTCCTCCTCCTCCTCTTCTTCCTCCTCCTCCTCTTCTTCCTCCTTCTCCTCTTCTCCTGCCTCCTTCTTTTTTTCCTTCTTTCATTCTTAATCCTATTTAACCACCTTCTCTTATTCCTCCTCCTCTTCTTCCTCCTCTTTTTCCTCCTCCTCTTCCTCCCCCTCTTCCTCCTCCTCTTCTTCCTTCTACTCTTCCTCACCCCCCCCTTCCTCCGCCTCAGGAAGACAGAAGAAAGGAATAAAAGAGAGAAA
>NC_134895.1:51780240-51787740 GCF_041734735.1 Babylonia areolata | reverse complement strand
TATGTGTTTTACACCACAAATGAATTTCTCTTGTTGAGATAATAAAGTATTCTGTATTCTGTAATCTGTATTCTGTTTTTTTAAAGTGAATACTTTCATCTCGTTTGTTAGAAAAGTGGATTCAAAACGTGTAACTTTTTGACGGTGTTTTCTGAGGTTGTTCTCCACGAACTCACGACCTGCACGCCAATGCCCGTTTGGCTTTAGCACAGAGTACAAATCTGGTCAGGTCAGGGGCATAGCCCTTGCTATTGATACCATGTAACCCAGTACTACCTGCCGCATGTGAAGTCTCCCAACGACGGACCAGGCGGAGGAGGAAATCTTTCCCAACGACTGTGAAGGCGGAAGAGGATGACCAAAGAGCAGGGGGAGCTCTTATCCTTGGCTGGAAGTCCCCCTAGGAGACAGAGCTCCAAAGAAAAAACCTGCACCTGCCGAGGCCGTTCTACACGTGACAGTATCTGCACCTGTGGGACTGTGAGCGTCGGTAGGCGAGAGAGTGGGGAAGGGACTGCACAACTCCTCCTCACTAAAAAAAAGTCACCTGTGCTGGTCAGGCTACATTTTCCCTTGCAACAACTGTGGGAAGTGCTGCGCATCCAGAATTGGCCTCTTCTCCCATATGAGGACACACACCGACAGATAAGCCTGCCTGCCTACTCATCCGTCGGACCGACGGGAGACTCCATCTAACAAATCAGGTCGGTTTCACCGTGTTTTATGTCAAAGGAATTGTTGTTCTGTATCAGAAATACAAGAGTCTGTAGATCTGGACGGTGTTTCATGTAAGGTAAGGTCAGTGCCTGTCTAGTGTTTCACTTTCAGAAATACAAGTCTACAGATCTTGACAGTGTTACTTGTAAGGTCAGTGCCTGTCTAGTGTTTCAGTTTCAGACTGTCTATAGATCTTGACAGTGTTACATGTAAGGTCAGTGCCTGTCTAGTGTTTCAGTTTCAGATAGTCTATAGATCTTGACAGTGTTACATGTAAGGTCAGTGCCTGTCTAGTGTTTCAGTTTCAGACTGTCTATAGATCTTGACAGTGTTACATGTAAGGTCAGTGCCTGTCTAGTGTTTCAGTTTCAGATAGTCTATAGATCTTGACAGTGTTACATATAAGGTCAGTGCCTGTCTAGTGTTTCAGTTTCAGAAACAGTCTATAGATCTTGACAGTGTTACATATAAGGTCAGTGCCTGTCTAGTGTTTCAGTTTCAGAAACAGTCTATAGATCTTGACAGTGTTACATGTAAGGTCAGTGCCTGTCTAGTGTTTCAGTTTCAGACTGTCTATAGATCTTGACAGTGTTACATGTAAGGTCAGTGCCTGTCTAGTGTTTCAGTTTCAGATAGTCTATAGATCTTGACAGTGTTACATGTAAGGTCAGTGCCTGTCCAGTGTTTCAGTTTCAGATAGTCTATAGATCTTGACAGTGTTACATATAAGGTCAGTGCCTGTCTAGTGTTTCAGTTTCAGACTGTCTATAGATCTCGACAGTGTTACATGTAAGGTCAGTGCCTGTCCAGTGTTTCAGTTTCAGACTGTCTATAGATCTTGACAATGTTACATGTAAGGTCAGTGCCTGTCTAGTGTTTCAGTTTCAGAGACTGTCTATAGATCTTGACAGTGTTACATGTAAGGTCAGTGCCTGTCCAGTGTTTCAGTTTCAGATAGTCTATAGATCTTGACGTGTTACATGTAAGGTCAGTGCCTGTCTAGTGTTTCAGTTTCAGAAACAGTCTATAGATCTTGACAGTGTTACATGTAAGGTCAGTGCCTGTCTAGTGTTTCAGTTTCAGACTGTCTATAGATCTTGACAGTGTTACATGTAAGGTCAGTGACTGTCTAGTGTTTCAGTTTCAGACTGTCTATAGATCTTGACAGTGTTACATGTAAGGTCAGTGCCTGTCCAGTGTTTCAGTTTCAGATAGTCTATAGATCTTGACAGTGTTACATATAAGGTCAGTGCCTGTCTAGTGTTTCAGTTTCAGACTGTCTATAGATCTTGACAGTGTTACATGTAAGGTCAGTGCCTGTCCAGTGTTTCAGTTTCAGACTGTCTATAGATCTTGACAATGTTACATGTAAGGTCAGTGCCTGTCTAGTGTTTCAGTTTCAGAGACTGTCTATAGATCTTGACAGTGTTACATGTAAGGTCAGTGCCTGTCCAGTGTTTCAGTTTCAGATAGTCTATAGATCTTGACGTGTTACATGTAAGGTCAGTGCCTGTCTAGTGTTTCAGTTTCAGAGACTGTCTATAGATCTTGACAGTGTTACATGTAAGGTCAGTGCCTGTCTAGTGTTTCAGTTTCAGACTGTCTATAGATCTTGACAGTGTTACATGTAAGGTCAGTGACTGTCTAGTGTTTCAGTTTCAGACTGTCTATAGATCTTGACAGTGTTACATGTAAGGTCAGTGCATGTCCAGTGTTTCAGTTTCAGATAGTCTATAGATCTTGACAGTGTTACATGTAAGGTCAGTGCCTGTCTAGTGTTTCAGTTTCAGACTGTCTATAGATCTTGACAGTGTTACATATAAAGTCAGTGCTTGTCTAGTGTTTCAGTTTCAGAAACAGTCTATAGATCTTGACAGTGTTACATGAAAGGTCAGTGCCTGTCTAGTGTTTCAGTTTCAGACTGTCTATAGATCTTGACAGTGTTACATGTAAGGTCAGTGCCTGTCTAGTGTTTCAGTTTCAGAGAGTCTATAGATCTTGACAGTGTTACATGTAAGGTCAGTGCCTGTCCAGTGTTACAGTTTCAGATAGTCTATAGATCTTGACAGTGTTACATGTAAGGTCAGTGCCTGTCCAGTGTTTCAGTTTCAGACTGTCTATAGATCTTGACAGTGTTACATGTAAGGTCAGTGCCTGTCTAGTGTTTCAGTTTCAGACTGTCTATAGATCTTGACAATGTTACATGTAAGGTCAGTGACTGTCTAGTGTTTCAGTTTCAGAGACAGTCTATAGATCTTGACAGTGTTACATGTAAGGTCAGTGCCTGTCTAGTGTTTCAGTTTCAGAGACTGTCTATAGATCTTGACAGTGTTACATGTAAGGTCAGTGCCTGTCTAGTGTTTCAGTTTCAGAGACTGTCTATAGATCTTGACAGTGTTACATGTAAGGTCAGTGACTGTCTAGTGTTTCAGTTTCAGACTGTCTATAGATCTTGACAGTGTTACATGTAAGGTCAGTGCATGTCCAGTGTTTCAGTTTCAGATAGTCTATAGATCTTGACAGTGTTACATGTAAGGTCAGTGCCTGTCTAGTGTTTCAGTTTCAGAGACAGTCTATAGATCTTGACAGTGTTACATGTAAGGTCAGTGCCTGTCTAGTGTTTCAGTTTCAGAGACTGTCTATAGATCTTGACAGTGTTACATGTAAGGTCAGTGCCTGTCTAGTGTTTCAGTTTCAGAGACTGTCTATAGATCTTGACAGTGTTACATGTAAGGTCAGTGCCTGTCTAGTGTTTCAGTTTCAGAGACAGTCTATAGATCTTGACAGTGTTACATGTAAGGTCACTGCCTGCCTAGTGTTTCAGTTTCAGAGACAGTCTATAGATCTTGACAGTGTTACATGTAAGGTCAGTGCCTGTCGTGTTTCAGTTTCAGAGACAGTCTATAGATCTTCACAGTGTTACATGTAAGGTCAGTGCCTGTCTAGTGTTTCAGTTTCAGAGACTGTCTATAGATCTTGACAGTGTTACATGTAAGGTCAGTGCCTGTCTAGTGTTTCAGTTTCAGAGACTGTCTATAGATCTTGACAGTGTTACATGTAAGGTCAATGCCTGTCTAGTGTTTCAGTTTCAGAGACAGTCTATAGATCTTGACAGTGTTACATGTAAGGTCAGTGCCTGTCTAGTGTTTCAGTTTCAGAGACAGTCTATAGATCTTGACAGTGTTACATGTAAGGTCAGTGCCTGTCTAGTGTTTCAGTTTCAGAGACAGTCTATATATCTTGACAGTGTTACATGTAAGGTCAGTGCCTGTCCAGTGTTTCAGTTTCAGACTGTCTATAGATCTTGACAGTGTTACATGTAAGGTCAGTGCCTGTCTAGTGTTTCAGTTTCAGAGACAGTCTATATATCTTGACAGTGTTACATGTAAGGTCAGTGCCTGTCCAGTGTTTCAGTTTCAGACTGTCTATAGATCTTGACAGTGTTACATGTAAGGTCAGTGCCTGTCTAGTGTTTCAGTTTCAGAGACTGTCTATAGATCTTGACAGTGTTACATGTAAGGTCAGTGCCTGTCTAGTGTTTCAGTTTCAGAGACAGTCTATAGATCTTGACAGTGTTACATATAAGGTCAGTGCCTGTCTAGTGTTTCAGTTTCAGAGACTGTCTATAGATCTTGACAGTGTTACATGTAAGGTCAGTGCATGTCTAGTGTTTCAGTTTCAGACTGTCTATAGATCTTGACAGTGTTACATGTAAGGTCAGTGCCTGTCTAGTGTTTCAGTTTCAGGGACAGTCTGTAGATCTTGACAGTGTTACATGTAAGGTCAGTGCATGTCTAGCGTTTCAGTTTCAGAGACAGTCTATAGATCTTGACAGTGTTACATGTAAGGTCAGTGCCTGTCTAGTGTTTCAGTTTCAGACTGTCTATAGATCTTGACAGTGTTACATGTAAGGTCAGTGCCTGTCTAGTGTTTCAGTTTCAGAGACTGTCTATAGATCTTGACAGTGTTACATGTAAGGTCAGTGCCTGTCTAGTGTTTCAGTTTCAGAGACAGTCTATAGATCTTGACAGTGTTACATATAAGGTCAGTGCCTGTCTAGTGTTTCAGTTTCAGAGACTGTCTATAGATCTTGACAGTGTTACATGTAAGGTCAGTGCCTGTCTAGTGTTTCAGTTTCAGAGACAGTCTATAGATCTTGACAGTGTTACATGTAAGGTCAGTGCCTGTCTAGTGTTTCAGTTTCAGACTGTCTATAGATCTTGACAGTGTTACATGTAAGGTCAGTGCCTGTCCAGTGTTTCAGTTTCAGAGACAGTCTATAGATCTTGACAGTGTTACATGTAAGGTCAGTGCCTGTCCAGTGTTTCAGTTTCAGATAGTCTATAGATCTTGACAGTGTTACATGTAAGGTCAGTGCCTGTCTAGTGTTTTAGTTTCAGAGACAGTCTATAGATCTTGACAGTGTTACATGTAAGGTCAGTGCCTGTCTAGTGTTTCAGTTTCAGACTGTCTATAGATCTTGACAGTGTTACATGTAAGGTCAGTGCCTGTCTAGTGTTTCAGTTTCAGACTGTCTATAGATCTTGACAGTGTTACATGTAAGGTCAGTGCCTGTCTAGTGTTTCAGTTTCAGAGACAGTCTATAGATCTTGACAGTGTTACATGTAAGTCAGTGCCTGTCTAGTGTTTCAGTTTCAGACTGTCTATAGATCTTGACAGTGTTACATGTAAGGTCAGTGCCTGTCTAGTGTTTCAGTTTCAGACTGTCTATAGATCTTGACAGTGTTACATGTAAGGTCAGTGCCTGTCTAGTGTTTCAGTTTCAGAGACAGTCTATAGATCTTGACAGTGTTACATGTAAGGTCAGTGCCTGTCTAGTGTTTCAGTTTCAGAGACTGTCTATAGATCTTCACAGTGTTACATGTAAGGTCAGTGCCTGTCTAGTGTTTCAGTTTCAGAGACTGTCTATAGATCTTGACAGTGTTACATGTAAGGTCAGTGCCTGTCTAGTGTTTCAGTTTCAGAGACTGTCTATAGATCTTGACAGTGTTACATGTAAGGTCAGTGCCTGTCTAGTGTTTCAGTTTCAGATAGTCTATAGATCTTGACAGTGTTACGAAAGGGCGACTCCTGTCAACAACGCACAGATTTAGCGCAAAATACAATACACGAAGATGAGAACACAAGTGAATGTGAAACCTTCTGCTGTTTATTTCAGAAAGATTCCTTTGTCGCCCTGTGATCACTGATGGCCTTTCCAGCATCGAGAGAAATCCATTATTTTTTTTTTCCGCACCCAGACAGAGCCGAACAACACCAAATATCAGTACACACAACATTTGTAATGACTCTTCGAAGCCTAATTCTATTTGTTATGTACGTTCGTCTGGCTGAAAGTTTCTTTTTGTTTGATTTTTTTTTTCAACATCATCTAGACTCATTCAATTTCGTGATTCGTGATATGAGAAAGGTAGATCATCTTGTAATCAGAGTGAAACAAATCGCTGTTTATATTTGTTCATCCACTAAATCATTGTGTGATCTCATATCAACCTCTCCGCACTGTCAAGTGCAAATGAATGCAAGCTGTGCTATCCAGTCTCCGTAGCTCTTCACACTGCTGATTAATGATGGCGTTTGTTTCCCGAGAGAGCTGTTGGACTGTTTTGAAATATTGATAGATTTCATCATAATTATTACAAAGAACACGGTGTGGTGTTTTTGCCTTGCCTGCCAAGATGCTGAGACTTTGGAATAACAACAAAATATCAGGTTATGCGCACACACGCGCACACACACACACACACACACACACACACACACACACACACACACACACACACACGCGCGCGCGCGTAAAATAGAATAAAATCAAATGCGTTGTCCTGTACGTTGTGCCAACAAGCATAAGATTCCACAATAGATGTATTTGTTGCAGACAGCACAATTCCTTCTTTCCCCTAAACATAACAATGATACAAGGCACATGGCGCAGTGGCTGGGGTCGTACAGAGAGTTATTGGAGAGTGTGGGTTCGTTTCGGTTCACAGCTGTAATATCGTCGTGGGACTTGGGGGTTCGTGTGTTTTATCTTCAGCTTAACGTCTATTCACTATAAGTGTTTTTAGACGGAAAAGAGTAAAGTAGTGGATAAAGGAAAGGGAGTGCATGTGAATATTAGTGTAAAAAAGTGTTCATGTTATGTATCAGAGGAAAGGTATATTATTATAAGAAAAAGTCTAAAGAGATTGTGGTGTGTATTGAATGAGGTGTCATGGGAGGGAGATTATGTATATGCATATCAACAAGTATTAACCTACAACAATGTAAATATAAATAACAACATTAATTATAATACATCAAAGGAGGATACCAACTGGACTGGAGTTTAAACTTTCTGAAAACATTCTAAGCAATGAATAATCATTCAAAATCTTTTCAGTGGCTAATGAAATATTGGAAGAAAAGTTATCAACTACATCTTTTGGAATTAACGGTCTTATGCTCGGACAATGAATGAGTAGATGGCTTACAGTTATTTGCTTACCGCATATACATTTTATATTTTTATATATTAAACGAATTCTGTACATTAGACTTGTAATTTGTCTTGAATGTGCTGCTGGTGTCGCATTTAGAAAATGTGTGTGTGTGTGTGTGTGTGTGTGTGGGGGGGGGGGGGGGGGTGTTGTTATTGTTGGGGTTTTTTTGTGTTTTTTTTGTTTTCCCTGATCTGCTGTGGCCTCCCAGGTTGCAATGCTACAGGCCCATACAGAACAGGTAGCTGAAGAAACTTGCAGGTACTGTCCACCCTCTGTGTAA
>NC_134895.1:51767740-51770240 GCF_041734735.1 Babylonia areolata | reverse complement strand
TCACGACAAAATCCTTGACTGGTATTGTATTGTATTTATTGTATTGTACTGTACTGTACTGTACTGTACTGCGTTGTGTTGCGTTGCGTTGCGTTGCACAACTACTGTGAATTAAACCAAAACGTCACGACAAAATCCTTGACTGGTATTGTATTATATTGTATTGTATTGTATTGTATTATATTGTATTGTATTGTATTATATTGTATTGTATTGTATTGTGTTGCGTTGCGTAGCGTTGCACAACTACTGTGAATTAAACCAAAACGTCACGACAAAATCCTTGACTGGTATTGTATTGTATTGTATTGTATTGTATTGTATTGTATTGTATTGTATTGTATTGTATCGTATTGTGTTGCGTTGCGTAGCGTTGCACAACTACTGTGAATTAAACCAAAACGTCACGACAAAATCCTTGACTGGTATTGTACTGTATTGTATTGTATTGTATTGTATTGTATTGCATTGTATTGTATTGTATTGCGTTGCGTTGCGTTGCGTTGCGTTGCGTTGCGTTGAGTTGAGTTGTATTGTATTGTATTGTATTGTAATACACTGTATTGTATTGTATTGGGTTGCGTTGTGTTGCGTTGCGTTGCGTTGCGTTGCGTTGCACAACCACTGTGAATTAAACCAAAACGTCACGACAAAATCCTTGACTGGTATTGTATTGTATTGTATTGTATTGTATTGTATTGTATTGTATTGTATTGTATTGTGTTGCGTTGCGTAGCGTTGCACAACTACTGTGAATTAAACCAAAACGTCACGACAAAATCCTTGACTGGTTTTGTATTGTATTGTATTGTATTGCGTTGCGTTGCGTTGAGTTGTATTGTATTGTATTGTAATACACTGTATTGTATTGGGTTGCGTTGCGTTGTGTTGCGTAGCGTTGCACAACTACTGTGAATTAAACCAAAACGTCACGAAAAAATTCCTTGACTGGTATTGTATTGTATTGTGTTGTATTGTATTGTATTGTATTGTATTGCGTTGTGTTACGTTGTATTATAATGTATTGTATTGTGATACACTGTATTGTATTGTATTGTGATATATTGTATTGTATTGTATTTTGATACATTGCATTGTACTGTATTGTATTGTGATATATTGTATTGTATTGTATTATGATACATTGTATTGTACTGTATTGTATTGTGATGTATTGTATTGTATTATGATACATTGTATTGTATTGCGTTGTGTTGCGTTGCGTTGCGTTGTGTTGAGTTGCGTAGCGTTGCACAACCACTGTGAATTAAACCAAAACGTCACGACAAAATCCTTGACTGATATTGTATTGTATTGTATTGTATTGTATTGGATTGGATTGGATTGGATTGAATTGCATTGTATTGTATTGTATTGCATTGCATTGTATTGTATTGTATTGTATTGTGTTGCGTTGTGTTACGTTGTATTATAATGTATTGTATTGTGATACATTGTATTGTTTTGTGATATATTGTATTGTATTTTGATACATTGTATTGTACTGTATTGTATTGAGATATATTATACTGTATTGTATTATGATACATTGTGTTGTACTGTATTGTATTGTGATATATTGTATTGTATTGTATTGTATTTTGATACATTGTATTGTATTGCGTTGCGTTGTGTTGCATTGCGTAGCGTTGCACAGCCACTGTGAATTAAACCAAAACGTCACGAGAAAATCCTTGACTGATATTGTATTGTATTGTATTGGATTGGATTGGATTGGATTGGATTGGATTGTATTGGATTGGATTGGATTGTATTGGATTGGATTGGACTGGATTGGATTGCGTCGCTTTGCGTTGTGTTGTGTTGTGTTGTGATACTTTTTCTTCACAACAAATTCCTGTGTGTCAAATTCAGGCCTCTGCGCGTCGCTACGTACATACAGAGCAGCACCATGCATTTCTTTTCTTTTCTTTTAGTTCTGCCTGCAAGTGTACCTTCTATTTGTTTTCCTGTCAAAGGAACAACTCTTTTGTTGCTTTGGGTTCCTTTACGTGCGCTAAGTGCATGCTACACAAGGGACCTATGTGCGCATCGTTGCGTGACACTGTCCAGGCATTTGTATTTGTATTTCTTTTTATCACAGCAGATTTCTCTGTGTGAAATTCGGGCTGCTCTCCCCAGGGAGAGCGCCTTGCTACACTTCAGCGCCACCCATTTTTTTTTTTTCCCTGCGTGCAGTTTTATTTGTTTTTCCTATCGAAGTGGATTTTTTCAACAGAATTTTGCCACGAAAGACCCTTTTGTTACCGTGGGTTCTTTTACGTGCGCTAAGTGCATGCTGCACACGGGACCTCGGTTTATCGTCTCATCCGAATGACTAGCGTCCAGACCACCACTCAAGGTCTAGTGGAGGGGTAGAAAATATCGGCGGCTGACGGTGATTTGAACCAGCGCGCTCACATTTTCTCGCTTCCTAGGCGGACGCGTTACCTCTAGGACATCACTCCACATGGTTGTAGCATCATAATGTTTGCTACAA
>NC_134895.1:51730240-51732740 GCF_041734735.1 Babylonia areolata | reverse complement strand
TCGTTGTGGATGTGTTGTTGTCTCTATCGTTGTGGATGTGTTGTGTTGTTATCTCTATCGTTGTGGATGTGTTGTTGTCTCTATCGTTGTGGATGTATTGTGTTGATGTCTCTATCGTTGTGGATGTGTTGTGTTGTTGTCTCTATCGTTGTGGATGTATTGTGTTGATGTCTCTATCGTTGTGGATGTGTTGTTGTCTCTATCGTTGTGGATGTGTTGTTGTCTCTATCGTTGTGGATGTGTTGTGTTATCTCTATCGTTGTGGATGTGTTGTGTTGTAGTGGATGTGTTGTCTTGTTATCTCTATCGTTGTGGACGTGTTATTGTCTCTATCGTTGTGGATGTGTTGTGTTGTTGTCTCTATCGTTGTGGATGTGTTGTGTTGTTGTCTCTATCGTTGTGGATGTGTTGTGTTGTTGTCTCTATCGTTGTGGATGTGTTGTGTTGTTGTCTCTATCGTTGAGGATGTGTTGTGTTGTTGTCTCTATCGTTGTGGATGTGTTGTTGTCTCTATCGTTGTGGGTGTGTTGTGTTGTTGTCTCTATCGTTGAGGATGTGTTGTGTTGTAGTGGGTGTGTTGTGTTGTTGTCTCTATCGTTGTGGACGTGTTGTTGTCTCTATCGTTGTGGATGTGTTGTGTTGTTATCTCTATCGTTGTGGACGTGTTGTTGTCTCTATCGTTGTGGATGTGTTGTTGTCTCTATCGTTGAGGATGTGTTGTGTTGTTGTCTCTATCGTTGTGGATGTGTTGTTGTCTCTATCGTTGTGGATGTGTTGTTGTCTCTATCGTTGTGGATGTGTTAATGATGTGGGTGTCTCTATCGTTGTTGATGTCTTGTTGTCTGTGTTGTGAATGTGTTGTTCTCTCTATTGTTGTGGATGTGCTGTTGATGTGTTGTTTTTTCTATCGTTGTTGGTGTGTTGTTGTCTCTATCGTGGATGTGTTGTATCTATCGTTGTGGACGTGTTGTTGTCTCTGTCGTTGTTGTTTGTGTTGTGGATGTGTTGTTGATGTGTTGTTGTCTCTATCGATGTGTTGTGGATGTGTTGTGGATGTGTTGTGGGTGTCTTTTGGATGTGTTGGTGTCTCTATCGATGTGTTGTGGATGTGTTGTGGATGTGTTGTGGGTGTCTTTTGGATGTGTTGTTGTCTCTATCGATGTGTTGTGGATGTGTTGTTGTCTCTATCGATGTGTTGTGGATGTGTTGTGGATGTGTTGTTGTCTCAATCGATGTGTTGTGAATGTGTTATTGTCTCCATCGTGTAGTGTACAGTGGAAAACCGCATCAATCGGTCACAAAGCATTGAATGATGATTTCAGTTTCAGCTTGCTTCTTAAGGAAGCGTCATTGCCTTCGGAAAAATCCACATACGCTACACTGCATCTGCTAGGCAGATGCCTGACCAACAGCATTACCTTGTCACGCCTTGAGTGCATGCAGATACATTTGTGTACATATCAGAGTGGATTTCTTATACGTGCGCCAAGTGCGTGCTGCACACGGGACATCGGTTTATCGTCTCATCCGAATGACTGAACACTTGGTTTAATTTTTCAGTCAAACTTGGGAGAAAGAGCGACAGCGGGATTCGAACCCTGACCCTCACGGGCTCTGTAATGTCAAATGAGCGTATTATTCGCTCTGCCATCTTCCTCCGTATTGAATGACAAAATTTGTTTGGGGCCGAAATATCGATTTTTTCTAAAAGGCGTTTTCTTGCTGTTAAGGTTCACGGTGAAACAGACAGAAACAGTCGTTGGTATGCATGGTAGATTCTCACAGAGGGGATTGGCAGAGCATCATTATGTAGCCTTCACAAGGATTTTTTGACTCACTTGTGTAAACAACGTGAGTCTATGTTTTAACCCGGTGTTCGGTTGTGTGTGTGTGTGTGTGTGTGTGTGTGTGTGTGTGCGTGCGTGCGTGGTAAACATTTTCTCATTGACATTTTATCTGCAAATACTTTGTCAGTTGACACCAAATTAGGCATAACAATAGGAAAAAATCAGTTCTTTCCAGTCATCTTGTTTAAAACAATATTGCACCTCTGGGATGGGCACAAAAAAAAAAAAATAATAATGAAGCCTAATTTTATGCAAACTGCCTTTACTGTTATATTTATTATTATTATTTTTTTTTTTGTATTCTCTAAACTTGGCACTTTGATCTGATATTCTGACCCAACAACAAGAGCAGTCTTATTATCATTTTTTTGTTCAAACAGGAACTTCTTTTGCTAAGTATGGAAGTTTTATTTATTTTGCAAACGTTTTGGTGCAGATAGTAAAAAAAAGGAAATTACTCTGTAATTAATGCTAGGGGCCTTAGTTCGAATCTGGTTAGGACTTTTTTTTTCTTTCTTTTTTTTCTTTTTTAACGCGAAGCTTTATAATAACAAATACAGAACACATTTTAACGATTAGATTTTTTTTTAAAGTGTATCACAAGTGCGTCTTGAAGGCCTTGCCTCTCTTGTTTTCTCTTTTGATGAAATCAT
>NC_134895.1:51700240-51725240 GCF_041734735.1 Babylonia areolata | reverse complement strand
CTATATGCTTTAAAGAAATTGCTCGGATTGTCATTACAAACACCTAATGATTTAGTGTATGGAGAAACAGCCAGATATCCCATAGTTTTGACTTCCACTGTTAAATGTATTCAATATTGGCTGAAAATAACTCAGATGGAAGAGCACAGATTACCCCATAAAGCTTATAGAATGCTATTAGATTTAGATAATAGAGGCAAGAGAAATTGGGTGTCTAATGTGAGAATGAAACTTTGTGAGTATGGTTTTGGTTTCGTATGGTTGAACCAAAGTGTCGGAGATATCAGTAATTTTATTCGTGTATTTCGTAGAACATTAATTGATTGTAGATGGCAAAATTGGAACTCTCATATTCAGAATAGCGACAGATTTGATTTGTATCGAATGTTTTGTCATATACCTTATAATATGCCAGTTTATTTGTCAATGAGACTTGATAGACATCTGAAATATACTTTGGCAAGGTTTAGATTAGGTGTTACTGAAATATGTACGCATTATTATCGATATCGAAAATCATGTGCCCAAAATTTGTTTTGTCCAATGTGTCAAGAATCTAAAGAAGATGAAGTTCACTTTGTGCTGTGTTGCCCAGTATTAAGAGATCTTAGAGAACAATTGATTCCACTTAAATACTGTCAACACCCTTGCTTGTTTAGACTTACCATGTTAATGTCATCAACAAATGAAAAGACTGTCAAGGAGTTCGCTCTATATCTGTATAAAGCACTCAAAAGGAGAAATGTATATGTTACATCATGAAGACTTTTGAATGTATGACTTTAGCATTTTACTGTATATCCCCCTTCAAAGGGGCTGTGGCCTATATGAATAAACCATCTCAATCTCAATCTCAATCTGTCTCTCTGCCTCTTTCTTTCTCTCTTGGTCTCGGTCTATCTTTCCCCTCTCTCTCTCTTCTCTCTCTCTCCCTACCCCTCTCTCTCCGTCTCTCTGTCTCTCTGCCTCTTTCTTTCTCTCTTGGTCTCGGTCTCACTCTCTCTCCCCCTCTCTCCCCCTCTCTGTTCTCTCTCTCTCCCCCTCTCTCTCTCCCCCCTCTCTCTCTCTCTCTCCCCTCTCTCTCCCCCCTCTCTGTCCCTCTCTCTCTCCCCCTCTCTCTCCCTCTCTCTATCTCTCTGCCTTTTTCTTTCTCTCTTGGTCTCGGTCTCACTCTCTCTCTCTCCCCCCTCTCTCTCTCTCTCTCGCTACCTTCCTACCCTCCCTCCATCCATCCCCTTCTCTCTCTTTTTATATCTCGCTGTTATGTCCTCACCCCTGTCTTTCACACACACACACGCACGTTGATCATCCATGTAGTCTCTCTTACCCGGTGCCTCCAACTCCCACCCCTACCCCCCGCCTCCCCCCTTAAGACTCTATCAAGGAGAAGAAGAAAAGAAAGAAAAAAAAAAGAAAACTAAATAAAACATCATATTCTCTCACTCGTAGATACAGGCTCACCGACAGAATCATACTCTCATACGCTGAGAGAGAGAGAAGGATGGAGAGAGAGAGAGAGAGAGAGAGAGAGAGAGAGAGATTCAAAAACTTTATAACTCAAGGAGAGAGACAGACAGACAGACAGACACACAGACAGATGAAATGGGAGGAGGGCAGAGATAAAAAGAGAGGGAGAAGGGAGAGAGAGAGGGGGAGGGGGGTGAACAGAGACAGAAAGAGAGGGAGAAGGGAGAGAGGGAGACAGAAGGGGAGGGGGGGGGGACAGACAGGGGGAGGGAGAGAGACAGACAGAGAGAGAGAGAGGGGAAGGAGAGAGACAGACAGAGAGAGAGAGAGGGGAGGGAGAGAGACAGACAGAGAGAGAGAGGGGAGGGAGAGAGACAGAGAGGGAGGGGGAGAGAGAGGGGGGAGGGAGAGAGACAGACAGAGAGAGAGAGAGGGTGAGGGAGAGAGACAGACAGAGAGAGAGAGAGAGGGGGGAGCAGAGACAGAAGGGGAAGGGGGGGAGACAGAGAGGGGGAGGGAGAGAGACAGACAGAGAGAGAGAGAGGGGAGGGAGAGAGACAGAGAGAGAGAGAGAGGGGAGGGAGAGAGACAGAGAGAGAGAGAGAGGGGGGAGCAGAGACAGAAAGGGAGGGGGGAGACAGAGAGGGGGAGGGAGAGAGACAGACAGAGAGAGAGAGAGAGAGAGGGGGGAGCAGAGACAGAGAGGGAGGGGGTGAGGCAGAGAGGGGTGAGGGAGAGAGACAGACAGAGAGAGAGAGGGGGGAGGGAGAGAGACAGACAGAGAGAGAGAGGGGGGGAGCAGAGACAGAAAGGGAGGGGGGTGAGACAGAGAGGGGGAGGGAGAGAGACAGACAGAGAGAGAGAGGGGGGGGGAGCAGAGACAGAAAGGGAGGGGGGTGAGATAGAGAGGGGGAGGGAGAGAGACAGACAGAGAGAGAGAGAGGGGAGGGAGAGAGACAGACAGAGAGAGAGAGAGGGGGGGGAGCAGAGACAGAAAGGGAGGGGGGGGACAGAGAGGGGGAGGGAGAGAGACAGACAGAGAGAGAGAGGGGGGAGGGAGAGAGACAGACAGAGAGAGAGAGGGGGGGAGCAGAGACAGAAAGGGAGGGGGTGAGACAGAGAGGGGGAGGGAGAGAGACAGACAGAGAGAGAGAGGGGGGGAGCAGAGACAGAAAGGGAGGGGGTGAGATAGAGAGGGGGAGGGAGAGAGACAGACAGAGAGAGAGAGAGGGGAGGGAGAGAGACAGACAGAGAGAGAGAGAGGGGGGGGAGCAGAGACAGAAAGGGAGGGGGGGACAGAGAGGGGGAGAGAGACAGACATAGAGAGAGAGAGAGGGGGAGGGAGAGAGACAGACATAGAGAGAGAGAGGGGGGGAGGGAGAGAGACAGACATAGAGAGAGAGAGGGGGGAGCAGAGACAGAAGGGGAGGGGGGGACAGAGAGGGGGGAGGGAGAGAGACATACAGAGAGAGAGAGGGGGGGGGAGCAGAGACAGAAAGGGAGGGGGAGACAGAGAGGGGGGAGGGAGAGAGACATACAGAGAGAGAGAGAGAGGGGGGGGGGAGCAGAGACAGAAAGGGAGGGGGAGACAGAGAGGGGGGAGGGAGAGAGACATACAGAGAGAGAGAGAGAGGGGGGGGGAGCAGAGACAGAAAGGGGGAGTGAGAGAGACAGAGAGAGAGAGAGACAGAGAGGGGGAAGAGACAGAGAGGGGGAAGAGAGAGAGACAGAGAGTGGGGAGTGAGAGAGACACAGAGAGAGAGAGAAGAGATGGAGAAAGGGGCTGGTGGAGGGAGAGAGAGAGAAAGGGGAGAGAGAGAGAGTACGAGGGAGGGAGAGAGGTGGAGGGCGAGAGACAGAGAAGCGGGGTTGGGGGAGGGGAGGGCAGCGAGAGAGGGAGAGAGAGGGAGAGAAAGAGAGAGGGAGAGAGTGTGGAGAGAGAGAGAGAGAGAGAGAGAGAGAGTGTGTGTGTGTGTGTGTGCGCGCGCGCCCCATATCTTATAAACCTTAAGGTTTCATGAAAATCAAATGTAAATATATTCTGTTCTATTCGATCCACACACACACACACACACACACACACACACAGAGCGAGTTAGTTGCTCTGGAGACGGGCAACAGACAGTGCGAACTATAAATGTAACGAATACTGAATAGAAATCAGTCGACTTCCCCCCCCCCCACCCCCATCACCACCCCTCAACCACCCCCCGCCCTCCGCCCACCCGACTGTCACCCTACCCCTTCACCCTCTGTGAACCTTCCCCACCTCACCCCTTCCCCACTCTCTCTCTCTCTCTCTCGCTCTCTCTCTCTCTCTCTCTCTCTCTCTCTCTCCGGCCCCCGCACACCACCCCCATCTCCACTACTCCCCCCCCTCTCTCTCTCTCCCACTCCATTCCCACTCCTTCCTTTCCTACTACGCAGAAAAAAAAAATGGAATTGCTTTTTTTTTCTGTCCTGCGTTTTGTTATGTCATATATCGTCGTGAACCTTTTTTTTTTGTTTTTTCCCTCCCCGCCCTCTCTTTTATTTGTTTGTTTGCTTGTTTTTTTTTGTTTTTGTTTTTTTTTTTTTTTTTTTTTTGCTTTTTGGTTGTTGTTTTTGGTTGTTGTCTTTGTTGTTGTTGTTTTTTTGTTTGTTTTTTTTTTTGTTTTTTGCTGCTGTTGTTTTTTTCTCCAAATATCCGGAACGGTAGTCGATTATGTTGCTCTCTCTCTCTCTCTCTGTCTTTCTGTCTCTCTGTCTCTGTCTCTGTCTCTCTCTCTCTCTTTTATTTTAATATCGTGGGAGGTAATTCCTTTGTCTCTGTCTCTGCCTCTGTCTTCTCTCTCTCTCTCTCTCTGTCGCTCTCTCTCTCTTTCTCTCTCTCTCTCTGTCGCTCTCCCTCTCTCTCTCTCTCTGTCGCTCTCTCTCTCTCTCACTCTCTTTCTCTCTCTCACTATCTTTCTTCCTTTCAGTTTTTTTTTTAATATATATAACATAATTTGAATTTTATTTATGTAATTTCATGCTTTTGTATTCCGAATTTGTTATAGTTTCCCTTCTGGTTGACTGCAGGGTGAAAACAGGCCAAATACACATATTCCTTTTTTTTTTCTCTCAGTGAAAAATGTTCTCTCTGTTTCATTGTCTCTCTGTCTCTGTCTGTCTGTCTCTGTCTCTCTCTTTCTCTCTCTCTCTTACTCAGTCTCTTTCTGTGTGTGTGTGTCTCTCTCTTTTTTTCTCTCTGTCTCATCCTCTTTTTAGACATGAATATGTCTATGTATTTATGTATGCATGTATGTATGTATGTATGTAACTGTCTATCTATGTATCTATGTATCTATCTATGTATCTATCTGTGTATCTATGTATCTATGTATCTATCTATCTATGTATCTATCTATGTATCTATCTATCTATGTGTGTACATGCGCACAGATAGGTAGATAGATAGGTATTCCTGATTCATCCACTCTGGATACACGTAGTCCAGATTATCCCTTTCAATTTGCAAATCAAATATTTCACAACTTGCCCTCTTCTTCTCGTCAAGATAAAATGTGAACAAATTCGATTCGTTGGAACACAAGAAAAGAAAAAAACAAAACAACCTAGCATTAGATATACAAAGCACAAAGCTTTTTTCAGTTTCAGTGGGTTTCACAAGTTGGCGTCTCTGCGTTTTGACAATATACAACATCATGGGCAAATGTCTCACCAACAACATAAACCAACGCGCTTCGTCAATCTTTGAGCGTGTGCATAACTTACAGATTACAGACTGCAGAATACTTTATTATCTCAACGAGAGAAATTCATCTGTGGTGTAAAACACATAAACAATACACGGAAATCACAGTCATTCAACATGTATACATAAAAGACATATTATGTTTAGATGGCAACCCATGCGTACAATAAATAATCACAGAAGATAACAACAACACAGTTTCAGCTTCAGTTTCAGTAGCTGAAGGAGGTGTCACTGCGTTCGGACAAATCCATATACGCTACACCACATCTGCCAAGCAGATGCCTGACCAGCAGCGTAATCCAACGCGCTTAGTCAGGCCTTGAGAAAAAAAAAAAGAAGAAAAAAGGGTGAATGAATAATAATTAAATACATAAAAAATTAACTACTAATAATAATACTAATATGTATAAGGCGCAAAAACGTGATGAAGTCAACTATAAGCGTACATAAATAAATAAATAATAATTTTATTATTAATAAAAAGAAAAAAAAGTAATAATAATAATAATAGTAGTAGTAGTAGTAGTAGTAGTACTACTACTACTACTACTACTACTACTACTACTACTACTACTACTACTACTAATAATAATAATAATAATAATAAAATAAATAAATAAGACAACAATGATGATAAATAAGCAAATAAATGTAAAAAAATGGAGACAAACATTCACACATACACCCACATATGCATACCAGATATGCACCAAACATACAGTTTCACAGATATGAACAACACAACAGAAGCCTTTAAAAGGTAACTTAGAGTAAGTCATACATACATCACTTGTGGTCCCATCAGAATGGATTTTTCAACAGAATCTTGCCAGAGGACAATTCTTCTGTTGACTTTTTTTTTTGTTCTTTTTTTTCAGTGCGCCAAGTGCGTGCTGCACACGGGACCTCGGTTTATCGTCTCATAATAATAATAATAATGGTATTTATATAGCCCTGAATCTTGTGCAAAGACAAATCAATGCGCTTTCGCACCAGTCATTCACACGCATGCATAACTCTAAAACTGTAGAAACTAAAGACAAGGAAGAGGCAGGCAAAGGAGGCTATTTTGGGAAGAGGTGGGTTTTAAGGCCAGACTTGAAAGAGCTGTGTGTGGAGACTTGACGAAGCGAAAGAGGAAGTTCATTCCAATTGCAAGGTCCAGAGACAGAGAAAGAACGGCGGCCAACAGTCGAATGTTTGAATCTGGGTATGCGTAAACAGAGTGGATCCGAAGCCGATCGTAGTGAGCGAGATGGAGTGTAGAGGTGAAGGCAGCCGCAGAGACAGAAAACAACAACTAGACGCCCGGTTTTCTCAACTCTAACTGAACTGGAACAACACAAAGCATTGTTCGGCAATGTTTATCTGAAGGTTACGCCGTGGAAAACCAGCCAACCTAAAATCCTATTCAAGCGTCCTGTATTCAGGAACTTATTTTACCGGCAATTCTTCTGCAATGTATGAAACGATATTACCATCAGTAGATGATGTGACCCATTTTCAGTGGATTTCGATTCTTATTGTATACGTTATTTCACTCACGTTTGATGCGGATTCGGTCATTAAACTAATGTGTCAACATTTTGTTGGGTTTTTTTCCCCCGTTTTTGGTCCCACAATCCATGAAAATGTGACCAATAGGCGCAATAAGTTAGGACGCTAAAACAGGACATTACGAATCAGTATCAGTATCAGTAGCTCAAGGAGGCGTCACTGCGTTCGGACAAATCCACATACGCTGCACCACATCTGCCAAGCAGATGCCTGACCAGCAGCGTAACCCAACGCGCTTAGTCAGGCCTTGAGAAAAAAGTAAAAAATAAAATAAAATAAAATAAAATAAATGAATATATATATATATATATATATATATATATATATATATATATATATATATATATATATATATATATATATATATATATATATATATATATATACACATACATACATAAATTACGAATCAGTGCTCATCAAGACGACACAACAAGTTGTGAATCAATGTTCCGATGTCTTGCGCAATCTTCAGGACGCAGGTAAACTGCACAGGAAGAATTCAGTTCCAACAAGAGAGAGAGGGCGTGAGGATGAAGAGAAAGAAAAGAAAGAAAGAAAGATGAGGAACAGAATGACAAGGATGGTATCAACAGTGATTGAAATTTGAATGGTATTTATGGAGATGATGACAACAAGGCCAATACTACTACTACTACTACTACTACTACTACTAAGAATAATAATAACAATAATGATAATGATGATAATATTGTTATTATCATTATCAACAATAACAAAGTGGTAATGATAATAATAATTATTATTATATTGTTAATAAATAATAATAATAATAATAATAATAATAATAATTATTATTATTATTATTATTATTATTATTATTGTTATGATGATGATGATGATGATGATGATAATGATGATGATAATAATAATTATAATATCAATAATGATGATGATGATGATGATGATGATATGATATAATGATAATAATAATAATAATAATAATAATAATAATAATAATAATAATAATAATAATAATTGTGATGATAATGATGATTATGAGATGATAATAATGATGATGATAATACTAACAAAACAATACTAATAGTGGCAGTAGTAGTAGCAGTAGTAGTAGTAGTAGGAAGATGAAGAAGAACACGATCATGATGCTGTTGATATGACTATGATATATACACCCGACAGATGATGATGATGATGATGATGATGATGATGATGATGATGATGATTAAAAAAAATAAGAAGGGTGGAAAACACAAACCATATGCATATTGAGCTTGTTTGACAAATTGTCACCAGATGAAATTCATTAGAATGTCCTGTACTGCTGTATGTATCATTTTTCAAATATCGCCAGGCTGAAATCTGAGGTGTGCAGAAAATTAATTTCGATTCGATTACAATCCAGATTAATTCCAAACGTTATTTCTTTTCTCTTTTTTTTTTTTTTCTTTTTTCTTCTTCTCTTTTTTCCTGGTCTTTGTTGTTGTTCCTCTTGTTTTCATGCGTTGTTGTTGCTGTTGCTGTGTGTGTGTGTGTGTGTGTGTGTGTGTGTGTGTGTGTGTGTGTTCGTCTTGTATTTGTATTTGTATTTCTCTTTTTTATCACAACAGATTTCTCTCTGTGAAATTCGGGCTGTTCTAGTTGAGGGGGAGAAAATATATCGGCGGCTGAACCGTGATTCGAACCAGCGCGCTCAGATTCTCTCGCTTCCTAGGTGGACGCGTTACCTCCAGGCCATCACTCCTCGTTCTTGTCCTTCGTGCCTTCTTCTAAAATCTTCTCCTTCTTCTGCAATCTGAGGAGGACTTTTTTTTTCACAACCGTGGTCAACGACCGACATAGAAGAGTGCTGTTGTTGTTGTTTTTTTTTTTGGGGGGGGGGTTGGTCTGATCTTCAGTAATGTAGAATTAATTTGTGGCAGAGTCACCCTCCCTGTTCTTTAGTGGTGTTTGTAATGATAATAATAATAATTTGTATTTGTATTTTTTTTTTATCACAACAGATTTCTGTGTGTGAAATTCGGGCTGCTCTCCCCAGGGAGAGCGCGTCGATACACTACAGTGCCACCCATTTTTTTGTATTTTTTCCTGCGTGCAGTTCCACCTGTTTTTTCCTATCGAAGTGGATTTTTCTACAGAATTTTGCCAGGAACAACCCTTTTGTTGCCGTACCGTGGGTTCTTTTACGTGCGCGAAGTGCATGCTGCACACGGGACCTCGGTTTATCGTCTCATCCGAATGACTAGCGTCCAGAACACCACTCAAAGTGCAGTGGAGGGGGAGAAAATATCGGCGGTTGAGCCGTGATTCGAACCAGCGCGCTCAGATTCTCTCGCTTCCTAGGCGGACGCGTTACCTCTAGGCCATCACTCCACATCATAATTGTCGTGCAGAATTAGTTTATGGCAGAATCAGACTCCCTGTTCTTTAGTGGTGTTGTAATGATGATGATGATGATGATGATGATGATGATAATAATAATAATGAAAAATGATAACAACAACAACGACAACAACAACAACAACAACAACAACAACAACAACAACAATAATAATAATAATAATAATAATAATAATAATAATAATAATAATAATAACAATCATAATCATAATAATAATGATAACAACAATCATAATCATAATCATAATAACAGGTACAATAACAATAATAATAATGTTGATGATGATGATGATGATGATAATGATAATAATAATAATGATGATGATGATGATACTACAAGTACGACTACTACTACTACTACTACTACTACTACGACTACTACTACTACTGCTGTTGCTGCTGCTGCTGCTGTTGATAATAATGATAATAACAATCATCATAATCATAATCATAATAATGATGATGATGATGATGATATTTCTATTATCATGATCATCATTATTAACAACAACAACAACAACAATAGCACTGAATCTTGTCGAGAGAACAGATCAAAGCGCTTTCACACCAGCAACGCACGCGCATGCATGAAATAAAGTCTGACTCAAAATGAATGATGTAAAGACAAAACTTGGAAATACACGGAGACAGAAAGCTAGCGACTGTAGATATTGTGGTGCCAAGTTATTGTGCACTTTGTACACAAGTAACGCTTTATTGAATACTAACTGTTTTTGCAATGGAAGGATGTTTAATCTGGCTTGTTTTTCACAAGTTGACAATGAAGGATCTGGTAAAATTATTTTGGCTGCTCTCTTGTGTGAGTGTGTGTGTGTGTGGGGGGGGGGGGGGGGGGGGGGAATTTAGCTTTTTAAGATGGACATCTGCAGCACAGCTCCGGACTACAAAATGCGTAATGAATGTGAGAAAGACAGTGAGCGTGGAAGAACATTTTACGAGCATCACTGTCTATGTAAGGCCTGAGCTGATTGAGTAAATAGAAAGAGTGCCGGCAGTTGTTTCAGGAATAAAAAAACACAAAAAAAAACCGTAGTAATTAATTAAGGCCAGTCTTTACAGAGATGAGGGCGCAGATATTTTTACGAAGCGAAAGATAGAGTTATGTTTCAAGTGTAAATTGCATTGTTACTATAATCTCTCTTCTTTTTTTTTTTTTTTTGTTGTTGTTGTTGTTGTTTTACGTCTACTTTTAGTTTGCTATTTTAATGCCTATTTTATTCACATCCTTTAATCGATTTTGTGTTGCATATGTATGGCTGTGATGATGTATGTATGATTTACTCTAAGTTACCTTTTAAAGTTCGTTTATCTAAGATGATGATATTAGACTGATTACCTTTTAAAGGTTTCTGTTGTGTTGTTATCTACTGTGTTTATTTATTGCACGCATGGGTTGCCATCTGAACACTTTATGTCTTTTATGTACACATATTGAATGACTGTGATTTCTGTGTAGTATTTATGTGTTTTACACCACAAATGAATTTCTCTTGTTGAGATAATAAAGGATTCTGTATTCTGTTAGTGTGATGTCCTGAGACTGAGCTATGTATGAGTTGTTGTTTTTTTCTCCTCCGTCGAAGGAGGAAGGTGGCAGAATGGTTAAGACGCTCAGCTGCTGCCAATACAGAGAGTCTTGATACAGAGAGGGTGAGGGTTCGAATCCCGCTCTCTCCCTTTCTCCCAACTTTGACTGGAAAATCAAACTGAGTGTCTAGTCTTTCAGATGAGACGATAAACTGAGGTCCCGTGTGCAGCACGCACTTGGCGCACTGAAAAAGAACCCATGGCAACGAGAGTGTTGTCCTCTGGCAAACTTACGTAAAAAAGGGGGGAAAAAATCAATAAAAAAATCTACTCTGATAGGTGCACAAATATGTAAGCATGCACTCAAGGCCTGACAAGCGCGTTGGGTTTTTGCTACTGTCAGACAACTGCCTAGCAGACGTGGTTGTAGCGTACATGGATTTTTCCGAATGCAGTGACGCCTCCTTGAGAATGCTGAAACTGGAACTCCTCCGTCAGCTTGTAGATGCAAGTGAACTGCTGTATGTGAAGCCATTGTCGTCATCGTCGTCATTATCAGCATTATTATCATGATAACAATCACCATCGTCATCATCAGCATCAGCAGCAGCAACCTCATAATTCTTCTTGTTCGTGTTCTTGTTCTACGTCTTGTTGATGTTGTTGTTGTTGTTGTTGTTCTTCTTCTTCTTTTTCGTCGTCGTCGTCGTAGTAGTAGTAGTAGTCTTTTTCTTCTCCTATTCCTGCTGTAGATCGATAAAAACGTTCAGCCCAAGAGAAGAATAAGGGAAAGGAAAAAAAAAAAAAAAAAAAAGAATTATCTGGCCATCAAAGACATGACAGCTTTCTTTGTCTACACCCGGCTGTTCCTTGCGGAGTATAGACTGTTCCCCAGACACAAGAAGAGGGAACTGGGGGGTTCTATGTTGAACGATTTAAAAAAAAAAAAAGTTAATGTTTTAACATTCTTGAGAGACCGACCGACCGACCGACCGACCGACCGACTGACTGACTGACTGACTGACTGATTGGATTAATGAATAATTTGATGAACTGAATAATGCCTGGATTATTAATTGCTTGATTAATCAGTTTGTGGATTTATTAACTGCTTACTGGATGAACGAATGGATGACTTTATCAATTGGTGGATTCATTGTTGGATGTGTTAATTAACCGTTAATGACAGGGTTTGAATTCATGACTGGATTAAATCGATTGATGAATGGGAGAATTTAATAATGGATGGATGGCTTTATATTATTTTTCTGAAAGAAAACAAACAATGCTTTTTTTCTCCATCTCTCCATCCCTCGGTACAACAGAAACTGAGAAAAAAAGGCAAAAGAAAAATTATGACAGAGAGAGAGAGAGGAAGATAGGTAAAGAGAGATGAAGAGAGAGAGAAAGAGAGAGGAAGAGGGAGAGAGAGAGGAAGAGAAAGGAAGAGGGAGAGAGAGAACTCAGAACTCAGAACCCAGAACTCAAAACCTTTTTTTTTATTCAAGGATTAAGATTTTGGGCATGGCCTATTCTTCCAACCCGTCCTTGCTAATCTACATCAGTTACAACAGCACGTATATATTCAATGAAAGGGGAGAAAGAGATAATTAAAAAGAGAGAAATAAAAAAAGTCATGCAGGAAGAATATGATAAAGAACACGCACACACACACACACACACACACACACACACACACACAGATTGACAGAAGGATGAGGGAGAGAGAGAGGCGGGGGGGGGGGGGGGGGAGAAATGCGTCATCAGTTTCGACAACCGGATGACTAAAGCCACATTGTTGTTATCATCAAATTCACCTACGATAGTTGTAATTGATACTTAAATGACTACTACCATCACCAATATCACTTATACAACAGCTATTGCTCACCATCACGCTGGAATGAAATGAATAAATTCATGCATGCACACAAAATAGAAGAAAATGAAAGAAATCAAACAAGCGAACAAAACAAAGTGAATGGAAAGAAAATAGGACAGAATAAGAACAAGACCAAAACAAGAACAGGGAGAAACAATAAAAACGGATCCAAATAGTTAGACATATAAATGCCCTCATTGTTACTACCAACTGTCGCTTCGACATCTGAGTCATTTATGGTGGGAAGGATTGAAGATATGTATGGAGATCTGACTTGAAAGTAGGTAGAGAACTGCTCGTTTGTATGTGCACAGGGAGTGAGTTCCATAGGGATGCACCTGAAAATGCAAAACTTGTTTTGAACATATCAATGCGGGTGCGTGGTAAAATGTACTTGTTCGAGCCGTATCGGCATGAGGCTCGGGTAAGCGAATGTAGATATCGTGGTGTCAAGTTATTGTGCACTTTGTACACAAGTAACACTTTATTGAATACTAACTGTTTTTGCAATGGAAGGATGTTTAATCTGGCTTGTTTTTCAAAAGTTGACAATGAAGGATATGGAAAAAATATTTTGGCTGCTCTTTTGTGTGGGGAATTTAGCTTTTTAAGATGGACATCTGCAGCACAGCTCCAGACTACAAAATGCGTAATGAACGTGAGAAAGACAGTGAGCGTGGAAGAACATTTTACGAGCATCACTGTCTCTGTAAGGCCTGAGCTGATTAAGTAAAAAAAAAAAAAAAAAAAAAAAAACTGCGTGCGCCAACCTTTTGCAGACAGAGTTAATGTGTGATTGCCATTTCAGTTCATCATCTATTATGACTCCCAAAACATGGTGCTCGTGGACTTGTTCAATGGAGTTGTAGTCCACATTCAAAGTGAGGACAAATGATTTTTTTATGCTTTTGTCTTGGTGCAAGAATCATACTCTTTGTTTTTTGGGGATGAAGCGCCATAGAGTTGGATTCTCACCATTTAGAAACATCATCTATGACCGTCTGAAGATAATATTGAACTGAAGCAACGCTGACAACATTGGAATGAAGGGAAGTGTCATCTGTAAAAAGATCACACGAGACTCTTGGGTCTGATATAGCCAAAGGAAGGTCATTGATAAATATGCAGAATGGAAGTGGTCCAAGAACGGATCCTTGAAGAACTCCACTTTGAACTGCGTCAGTGGAAGAAGTGTTACCACTAGTAGAGAGGAAGAAAGAGAGAGAGAGAGAGAGAGAGAGAGAGAGAGAGAGAGAGAGAGAGAGAAGAGGAAGAGAGAGAGGAAGAGAGAAAGAGAGAAAGAGGAAGAGAGAGGAAGAGAGAGAGGAAGAGAGAAAGAGGAAGAGAGAGAGAGAGGAAGAGAGAAAGAGAGAGGAAGAGAGAGAAAAAGAGAGAGGAAGAGGGAGAGAGAGGAAGAGAGAGAGAGAGAAGAAGAGAGAGAGAGGAAGAAAGAGAGGGGGAGAGAGATAAAGAGAGAGAGAGAGAGGGAGGGAAGAGAGAGACAAAGAGAGAGGAAGAGAGAGAGGAAGAGAGAGAGAGAAAGAGAGAGAGAAGTGGGTGAAGCAGGGAGGGAGAGAGAGAAAGAGAAGAGTTCAACTTTAATAATCAAGCCTACTTTTGCTGACAACGAACTGATATTAGCTCCTGGTAAATACACATAGGTCTTCCAATACTTTGGGGATTAAAAGCTGTTGTGAAATACCCCTTAATTCTACACAGAAGGAACAAAATGACCTTTGTTTTCATTGGAATAAGGACACCCCGATCTTCAAAACAACGAACACAATCATCTGTGTCTACAGCGAAAATAATGAGCGCATACATAAAAGAAATACCAAGTCTAAATTTAACAGTGCACATCATATTGCATAATGGATGCGCGCAAATAGAGTCGTTAGCAAAACAACACAAAAAATAAATGGATGAACAGCGTGCAGAAAAGTCAAATCTTTCACACCAGTCTGAATTTTGACAATACCAGTTCGTTCTGCCACCAAAAATCTTGTCATTCACATGTGCGCGTGAAAACTCAAGACTTACATCTTCGACACCTTGATTGATTCATTGACATAAACCTAAGCCCCCCCCCCCCCCGACTCCCCCGCCCCCCGACCTCCCCCCCCCCACCTCACACACACACACACACACACACACACACACACACACACACACACTCCCAAATCCACGCAGAATTCTTCTCACATTTGACGCTCGGGTTCATTTTCACATCTGATGCTGTATCTATCTGCTGCAACATTCAATAAGCCTTTTATGGTGATCTTTTTGCGCGTTCATCTGAGTTATTTTTAACCGTTACCGGATACACTGAACCTCGGAAAAGCCAGTGTGTTGAGTTTCCAGCAGTTACAATACACAGTAAAATCGTTAGATGTGTTCAGTGATACCCCTAGGTACTGAGAGCAGAAGCCAAGTTGATGGAGTGGATGTTTTCGCTTTGCACAGTGACAGGCTAACTCACGCTTCAAAGTTTCATTCTATTTAAATGATTATTGTGCTTTGGGATTGAGCTTGAGAATCCTGTTATGAAAACCAACACAAAACGAAATGCATTGATTAATGATGACAATGTTATGCCCCGTTTCTTTATAATACACAAGAACGATGTTGTCGTGTGTGTTTTTTGTTGTTGTTTTTTTTTTTTTCGTGTGTGTATGTGTGTGTGTGTGTGTGTGTGTGTGTGTGTGTGTGTGTGTGTGTGTGTGTGTGTGTGTGTGTGTGTGTGTGTGTGTGTGTGTGTGTGTGTGTGTGTGTTTGTTGTTGTTGTTTCTTCATCGTGAAACCTTAACATACGCGCACAGGAGGCAAAAGTTGAGATGTGAAGAAGAGTGTGTCGCGAGATATCTGCATAATACGCAGTTGAATCTCTCTCTCTCTCTCTCTCTCTCTCTCTCTCTCTCTCTCTCTCTCTCTCTCTTACTGCAAGGTACCCCTCCGCCCTCACCCCCTTCCCCGCTTCACAATGAAGACGATCATGGTGCTTTCTGTCCGGGGGTAACAGTTTTCAAGCTGAGCAGCTCCTTGAGAAGGTACACCGGTCATTGTTCCACACCGTTGTTGGAGTCAGTGTCTACAAACTGTCTGTTAGAAACATGTAATGGCCCTTTTCCACCCCCTAACAAGTTCATAGAAATATAAAAGATAAACTTAACTGGGATCGCCTTTAGTTTGACGGGTCAAAGTTTAACGGTGAACCGATGGTAAAGAGTGGTAACTCTCTCCGTTCACAAGGTACACAACTTCAAGTCAGTGCTGCCCATGCTAGAGATTCAGCTAGCACACAGGTAAACAAAAGGTACACTGGAACAAACCCAGACACTCCCTCAAAGTCTAATGGCCCATTTAAATGTTGGTCATATAGTCTTCCCTATCAAGTTCACAGAAATATGAAATATAAATTTAACGCACATCACCTTTTAGTTTCACGGATCAAAGTTTAATGATCCAATTAGATGTTGGTCATATACATTTTGTTTCCTATCAGGTTCAAAGAGATACGAAAATAAAGTTAACTCAGATTACCTTTTGTTTCACGAGTCAAAGATTTATGGCCCCTTTAAATGTTGGTCGGTCTTTTTTTGTTGCTGTTTTTTGTTTTGTTTTGGGGTTGTTTGTTTTGTTTTTTACTTAAACAAGCTCGCAGGAATGTTATAGATACCCGGATAAAAAAAAAAAATCTATGAAAAAAACTTATGGCCCATTTTAATGTTGGTCATATCTTATCCTGTCAAGCTCGAAGAAATGTTAATTAAAGACACAGTTATTGAGATCACATTTAGTTGCTCGGATAAAAGTTCAATGGCCAATTAAAAGGTTGGTCATAGCCCACACCGCTCCCCCCCCACCACCACCACCCCTGCCCCGGCCCCCGCCCCCCACCCTCCATCAAGTTCAGAGAAATGTTAGATTTATTGGAATTCAGGTCATCGCTAGTAGTGCAGAATCTTTCTGTTTTTAATCTTTTAACAAACAAAAAAATAAAATAAAAAAAAATAAAAAAAATGAAAAAATAAAAATAATAATAATAAAACGAAATAAAGAAAAATATAAAGAAAATGAAATAAAACTGAATTAAACAAACAAACAAACAAATGAAAGAAATTATAATGAAATAAAATTAAAAATAAACAGTTCCACAAAATATATTCTTCCAACACAATAATTCTATGTTCAGTTCACGGTGGAAAAAGTATCATAACTCATCACGTGATATACATTGTGATCGGACTTGATACCCAACAATCTCACACGTGAACAAAACTCATGATATCTACCCCAGACATTTGAAAAACGGGTCCCCTGTCTCTCAGCTTCTCGACAGGTTCCCACTGAAATTTGTGTGGTCCTTAATGCATTTTATGGAATTTTTCTGTCAGATTGACTCATTATTTGAACATGTGAGTATCAAAAACAAAATCTTGGTTCATTTTCCTTTCATTTGATATATACTTTTATGCACTTATCTTCAGTACTTTTTGAAATATAAGCAAATTAAAATCATTGGCGTGTTTTTCTGAAAATTTTCTCAGCATAAGCCATAGCAAAACGTACTAGCAGTGAAGGGGTTAAACAACCACAGGCAAATGAAAGCCATTTTGTTGTTTTGTTTTTGTATTTCTTTTTATCACAACAGATTTATCTGTGTGAAATTCGGGCTGCTGTCCCCAGGGAGAGCGCGTCGCTATACTACAGCGCCACCCTTTTTTTTAATTTTTATTTATTTTTTTTTTTTTTATTATTATTTTTCCTGCGTGCAGTTTTATTTGTTTTCCCTATTTACGTGGATTTTTCTACAGAATTTTGCCAGGAACAACCCTTTTGTTGCCGTGGATTCTTTTACGTGCGTTAAGTGCGTGCTGCACACGTGACCTCGGTTTATCGTCTTATCCGAATGACTAGCGTCCAGACCACCACTCAAGGTCTAGTGGAGGGGGAGAAAATATCGGCGGCTGAGCCGTGATTCGAACCAGCGCGCTCAGATTCTCTCGCTTCCGAGGCGGACGCGTTACCTCTAGGCCATCACTCCATAACTATCATGAAATACATCACTTCAATTAACAAAATCAAACACAGGCCATTGAAAGTCTTCACAAACGTAACCACGTCAATGCAAACCTGCAAAAGAATCAGACTTTTTCTTCTTCTTCGTTCGTGGGCTGCAACTCGCACGTTCACTCGTATGTACGCGAGTGGGCTTTTACGTGTATGACCGTTTTTACCCCCGCCATCTAGGCAGCCATACTCCGTTTTCGGGGGCAAAACGAATGAGACACGTTCTTTGTGAACTTTTCTTTCTTCTTCTAGATAGTCCATTGGTTGAATTATAATATCAACGTTGAAATAAGAAAGAAGGGTTTGTGAATGATGAAATAATCAATAAACACACTGAATCAAAACATCTTTTCTGCCACCTCCTAAACTGATAACAATGTTTCTGTGAAGAAAAAAGAGAATTCTTCTTTTTTTTTCTCTTCTTCTGCGTTCGTTGGCTGCAACTCCCACGTTCACTCGTATGTACACGAGTGGACTTTTACGTGTATCACTGTTTTTATCCCGCCATTTAGGCAGCCATACTCCGCTTTCGGGGCGAAAAAAGATAATGATTTACGTTTAGTGTGATCATCAACATTACTCGCAGATGACTTTTCCTCCACGAACAAGGGGCTCAACAAACACGTTGGGGCCGGCACCACAAAATGGACCACACATTCCAACAACAGTTTCCGCTTCAAGAAGGCGGTCAAAACGTGCGGACTGATCCATAAACGCTACACCACATCTGCTTCATTAACTCACTCAGCACGGCCAGTCCTCTCTTCTCCTCTACACAGACCCCTCGGATGTCCAATGGGTGTCTCTATGACCCAGCCTTTAGCTTCCGTCGTCAGAATTGTGGTGTTATTTGTCAACATTCACCTCTTCAGTGTAAGAGCCTTCCGCTTGTAATATTTTTATGGTTGTAATTGGGGTGAAACGCTGTTAACGTCGTCTCTTTCGCCGTTCGTATGGAGAGAGTTAATTCTTTCACCTCCACAGGCGACTTTTGTCGACATCGAGGGGTCATGCTGGTAATTGTAACAAGGCTTGACAGCTGCTGCCAGTTTCCCCGCTTATACAGTTTCAGTTTCAGTTTCAGTAGCTCAAGGAGGCGTCACTGCGTTCGGACAAATCCATATACGCTACACCACATCTGTCAAGCAGATACCTGACCAGTAGCGTAACCCAACGCGCTTAGTCAGGCCTTGAGAAAAAAAAAACAACAAAAAAACAAAACAATAATAATATGAACATTAATAAGTAATAATAATAATAATAATGATAATAATAATGATAATAATAATAACAAGAATAATAATAATAATAATAATAAATAAATAAATAAAATAAAATAAATAACCCATTCTCATAATGTAATAGTATCTAACCCACATGTTTTTTTCTTTTTACATAATAATTGATGTGTGCATGGTGATAAGTTAAGGTAGTTTCTTTGATTTTTGCTGACGGACATTTTAGTCTACTTTAAGTGAGCCTAAAGAAAATTTTCTGTTTTGGGGTTGAAGCAGATAATAAAGTATTTTTGAATTGAATTGAATTGAATTGAATAATGACGGCAAACGAGCGAGAGCGAAGGGGGAACCAAAGAATGCAGAGCAGCCAATTAGACCAGACCAGACCAGCAGCTATCCATGAGGCGAGGCAGCGGACATCACTGCATGCCGCTGTCTCCTGCTGGACACCCCCCGAGTGATGGTGAAGAAGGGAGAAAAAGAGTGAACATGCAGAAGAAAAGAACCCCCCCCCCCCCAACCCCCCAAACCCCTACCTCCCATCCCCCACGCTCCCCCCCCCCACCCCACCCCCCCAAATAACCCCAAAACAAACAAACAAACAAAAAACCAACAACAAAAAACAACCAAACATACATATGTGTGTGCATACGAGTGAACGCAGAAGAAGAAGAAGAAATATCCATGAGTGTGGATTTCTTCTGCAGAATTCTCCTGTTGTCTTTGTTCATTTTTTTTTTTTTTCTCAAGGCCTGACTAAGCGCGTTGGGTTACGCTGCTGGTCAAGCATCTGCTTGGCAGATGTAGTGTAGCGTATATGGATTTGTCCGAACGCAGTGATGCCTCCTTGAGCTACTGAAACTGAAACTGAAACTGTTGATGTGCAGCGCGTGCCTGCTACATAGAACTGGACCTCGGTGGTGCATTTGTATCTGTATTTGTATTTCTTTTTATCACAACAGATTTATCTGTGTGAAATTCGGGCTGCTCTCCCCAGGGAGAGCGCGTCGCCATACTACAGCGCCACCCTTTTTTTTGTATTTTTTCCTGTGTGCAGTTTTATTTGTTTTTCCTATCGATGTGGATTTTACTACAGAATTTTGCCAGGAACAACCCTTTTCTTGCCGTGGGTTCTTTTACGTGCGCTAAGTGCATGCTGCACACGGGACCTCGATTTATCGTCTCATCCGAATGACTAGCGTCCAGACCACCACTCAAGGTCTAGTGGAGGGGGAGAAAATTTCGGGGGCTGTGCCGTGATTCGAACCAGCGCGCTCAGATTCTCTCGCTTCCTAGGCGGACGCGTTACCTCTAGGCCATCACTCCACAGTGTATTGTCTCATCTGAATGACTAGAGACGCTCAATGCAGTGTGATTTTTCCAGTCAAACTGGGGACAGAAAGAGGGAGGTGAGGCGAGACTGGGATTCGAACCCGGACCCTCACAGACATTGTTTCTGCAGATTAGCGCCTTAGTGTGTAGAGTGATGGCCTAGAGGTAACGCGTCCGCATAGAAAGCGAGAGAATCTGAGCGCGCTGGTTCGAATCACGACTCACCCGCCGATATTTTCTCCCCCTCCACTAGACCTTGAGTGGTGGTCTGGACGCATGCACTTAGCGCACGTAAAAGAAGCCACGGCAACAAAAGGGTTGTTCCTGGCAAAATTAAGTAGAAAAATCCACTTCGACAGGAAAAACAAATAAAACTGCATGCAGAAACACACACACACACACACACACACATACACACACACACGCGCACACACACACACACACACACACACACACACACACACACAGAAAAGAAAAAAAAGGGTGGCGCTCTCATTGTAGCGACGCGCTCTCCTTGGGGAGAGCAGCCCGAATTTCACATAGAGAAATCTGTTGTGATTAAAAAAAAAAAAGAAATACAAACACAAAATACAGTTTACCACCCCACCCTCCTCCGCTCGTTCCTCTGTCCTTCGCCCCCTCCCTCACTCTCACCCCCCCATACCTCCCCCTCCCCATCCCTAATCCCCCGCCCCCTCTCTCACTCCCCACTCCCCCTCCCTCCATCCCCCTCCCTCACTCCTCCTCCCCCTCACTCACTCCCATCCCTCACTACCCCCTCCCCCTCCGTCACTCCCCCTACCCCTCTCTCACTCACCCCATCCCCCTCCTCCCTCCCCCCTCCCTTACTCCCCACATCCCCTACCTCACTCCCACCTCCCGCCCCCCATCCCCCTCACTCCCACCTCCCGCCCCACACACCTCTCACTCACACCCTCCACCTCCCGCCCCCCCATCCCCCTCCCTCACTCCCCTCCACCTCCCGCCCCCCCACACCTCTCCCTCACTCCCACCTCCCGCCCCCACACCTCTCACTCACTCCCCTCCACCTCCCGCCCCCCATACCCCTCACTCACTCCCACCTCCCGCCCCCCACACCTCTCACTCACTCCCCTCCACCTCCCGCCCCCCATACCCCTCCCTCACTCCCCTCCACCTCCCGCCCCCCATACCCCTCACTCACTCCCACCTCCCGCCCCCCACACCTCTCACTCACTCCCCTCCACCTCCCGCCCCCCATACCCCTCCCTCACTCCCCTCCACCTCCCGCCCCCCATACCCCTCACTCACTCCCCTCCACCTCCCGCCCACCCTCCCCCTCCCTCACTCCCACCTCCCGCCCCCCACACTCCTCACTCACTCCCCTCCACATCCCGCCCCCCACACCTCTCACTCACTCCCCTCCACATCCCGCCCCCCCTCCCCCTCCCTCACTCCCCTCCACCTCCCGCCCCCCACACCTCTCCCTCACTCCCCTCCACCTCCCGCCCCCCCTCCCCCTCCCTCACTCCCCTCAACCTCCCGCCCCCCACACCTCTCCCTCACTCCCCTCCACCTCCCGCCCCCCACACCTCTCCCTCACTCCCACCTCTGCCCCCCCACACCTCTCCCTCACTCCCACCTCCCGCCCCCCACACCTCTCCCTCACTCCCACCTCCCGACCGCCACACCTCTCCCTCACTCCCACCTCCCGCCCCCCACACCTCTCCCTCACTCCCACCTCCCGACCGCCACACCTCTCCCTCACTCCCACCTCCCGCCCCCCACACCTCTCCCTCATTCCCACCTCCCGACCCCCACACCTCTCCCTCACTCCCCACCTCCCGACCCCCACACCTCTCCCTCACTCCCACCTCTGCCCCCCACACCTCTCCCTCACTCCCACCTCTGCCCCCCCACACCCCTCACTCACTCCCACCTCTGCCCCCCACACCTCTTCCTCACTCCCACCTCTGCCCCCCACACCCCTCACTCACTCCCACCTCTGCACCCCACACCTCTACCTCACTCCCACCTCCCGCCCCCCACACCTCTCCCTCACTCCCATCTCTGCCCCCCACACCTCTCCCTCACTCCCACCTCCCGCCCCCCCACACCTCTCCCTCACTCCCACCTCTGCCCCCCACACCTCTCCCTCACTCCCACCTCCCGCCCCCCACACCTCTCCCTCACTCCCACCTCTGCCCCCCACACCTCTCCCTCACTCCCACCTCTGCCCCCCACACCTCTCCCTCACTCCCACCTCCCGCCCCACACCTCTTCCTCACTCCCACCTCCCGCCCCACACACCTCTCACTCCCCTCCACATCCCGCCCCCCATCCCCCTCCCTCACTCCCCTCCACCTCCCGCCCCCCCCCCTCCCCCTCCCTCACTCCCACCTCTGCCCCCCACACCCCTCACTCCCCTCCACCTCCCGCCCCCCACACCCCTCCCACACTCCCACCTCCCGCCCCCACACCCCTCACTCACTCCCACCTCCCGCCCCCCACACCCCTCACTCACTCCCCCCATCACCCTCCCCCTCCCCCTCCCTCACTCCCACCTCCCGCCCCCCACACCCCTCACTCACTCCCCCCATCACCCTCACCCTCCCCCTCCCTCACTCCCCTCCACCTCCTGGGGGGTTGTGTTTTCCACAAGACTTAGTTTTAGGTATTCATGTCAAGAATGAGCTAATAAAGCTGATAAAAAGGGATAATTGATAAAAGGGAGTAAGAAAAACATTATGAGAGAGAAGGAGAGAGTGAAAGTGTGTGTGAGAGAGAGAGGGAAAGAGAGAGAGAGAGTGTGTGTGTGTGTGTGAGAGAGAGATAGAGGGAAAGAGAGAGAGAGAGTGTGTGTGTGACAGAGTGAGACGTAACGTCTTTTATTCTCTCCATCTATTATTATGTGTATATGTATGAAATAGTGTTTCCTCCAAATAGACCGATAAGGACTAAGCACGATAACACGTTTGAGTATGTAATACACAGAGAGAGAGAGAGACGCATACATGCACACATACATACTCACATATACAAATGCGCGCGAGTGCACACACACACACACACACACACACACACACACACACACACACACGCACATTCGCTCGTGAGAATGAGCACTCTCTATCACAACGGACACAACACACATCCGCTTGCTTGCAAAGAACACACACACACACACACACACACGCGCGCGCACGCAGAGATAATTCAACCGAACTGAACTGAACTGAATAAATAGAGTTAGCAAGACAGTGTTGTTGTTTTCATACAACACTCGAAGGGGAAAGAGTAAAATAAAATAAAATAAAGGGGGGGTGGGGGGAGGATCGTTCTATCAATAGAGCATGCATTCATTCATTCATTTTGCCCATCGCTCCTGGGGCGCCAGGTCGTCAGCGAATAGAGCATGCAGATTATGATAATGGTTACATGAATGGTGATTTTGGCATTTACAACACTATATAGCTGGAGGAGAATAAGAGGAGAGAGAAATTAAGGGGAAGATAGAGCGAGAGAGAGAGAGAGGGAGAGAGAGAGGACAAGACAAGACAAGACAAGACAAATTCTTTATTTCGAGAATAATAGATAAGCACTGGTGTGCTTTTTTACATCCAGTCCCCGCCCTGAATAAGGTCTACACTGCACAATATTTAATAAAATGAAAGCATGGTGTTAGTAGAGATACATAACAGAGGAAAAAATATACATAAATCAAAACAAAACAACAACCACACACACACACACACACACACACACACACACACACACACACACATGGCATACAGGCACTAGCATGGTGTTAGTAAAATGCATAGGAAAAAATATGAACAAAATGAAAGAAACAAACACACACAACACACACCGCACTAGGAGAGAGAGAGAGGAAGAGAGAGAGAGAGAGAGAGAGAGAGAGAGAGTAACTACGAGACATGAAAAAATATGAATGTCAAGATAATGATTAAGCCATACAAGTTTGTATAATACAATACATGAAAATATACAAAAGTTAAGATAATGATAAAGCAATAAAAGTTTGAACTGAAATAAGCATGCACATGTTACAAAAATCAGTAATGATATACATATGTGTGTGTGTGTGTGTGTGTGTGTGTGTGTGTGTGTGTGTGTGTGTGTGTGTGTGTGTGTGTAAAAAATGACGTCATTTAAACAGATGTAGGAGCAATAACGAGTTTGAGGGAGAGAGACAGAGAGAGACAGACACACAGAGAGACAGAGAGACAAAGACAGAGATGAGTCAGATAGAGAGAGAGAGAGAGAGAGAGAGAGAGAGAGAGAGAGAGAGAGAGAGAAGAGGGGGGGTAACAGTAGGGGGTAGATTGAAGTTGAATCTGTAAAAAGAGGGGACGTAATTGCGAATTGAAGAAAAGAGGCGGTTTTTGTTGTTGTTGCTGTTGTTTTCGAGTTTTGGCGGCTTTTTTCTTCTTCTTCTTCAGTCTTCATGAATTATAGATCGACGCAAGCTAGAAAGAATTAAGGCGAAGAAAGGTTGTTGTTTTTACAACGGAAATGTTTAACAATACAACAGCAGAATCTGCAACAACAACATCAGCAACCAAAACAGCATTAATAAGGATAATGATTATAATAATAAGAAGAAGAATGATGATGATGATGAAAAATAACAATGATGATAATGATAATAATAATAATAATGGTTTGTTTTTTGTTTTTTTGTTTTTTGTGTGTTTTTGTTGTTGTTGTTTTTTTGTTGTTGTTTTTGCTGCCCCATCATCTGCACCATTTCAGTGGCATTACTCCCACGCCGCTCATTTAGAT
>NC_134895.1:51675240-51680240 GCF_041734735.1 Babylonia areolata | reverse complement strand
AGAGAGAGAGAGACGCAGGGAGGGAGCGAGGGAGGGAAGGAGGGAGGGAGAGTGACAGACACCGGCTCTTCTGGTTCTGCCACGACAGCCTCTAACGGCTGCTGCTGCTGCTGCTGCTGCTGCTGATGATGATGATGATGATGTTCGCTGGCTGCTGCCGCTGCTTGCTACTACTGCTTGCTTCTTTGCTGGCTCGCTCGACGTCGCTGCGACCTGTGTCGCCGCTTGCTTGGTGGTGGTGGTGGTGATGGTGGTGGTGATGGGGGTGGGGGTGGTGATGGTGGTGGGGATGGAGGTGGTGGTGGTGGTCGGGGTGCCTGCTCTTTGCTGGGTGTCAGTTTTCAGGGCTTTTGCTTTTTGGTCTCTCTGTGACTCTCTGTCTCTCTCTGTCTCTCTCTGTCTCTCTCTCTCTCTCTCTCTGTCTGTCTGTCTCTTTGTGTCTCTTTCTTTCTGTCTCTGTCTCTTTCTCTGTCTCTGTCTCTCTCTTTCTGTCTGTCTGTTTCTCTGTGTCTCTGTCTCTCTCTGTTTCTCTGTGTCTCTGTCTCTCTCGCTGTGTCTATTTCTCTCTGTATCTGTCTCTTTCCCTGTCTCTTCTCTCTCTCTCTTTCTCTGTCCGTCTGTCTGTCTGTCTCTCTCTGTGTCTCTGTCTCTCTCAGTATTGTATCTTTGTATTGCCTTCAGGAGGGGCCTCGGCTTGAACTGAGTAAACTTCGTTTCGTTTCGTTTCTTTGTCTCTGTCTCTGTCTCTCGCTCTCTCCTTCACTCTCTCTCTCTCTCTTCTCAATCTCTCTCTCTCTCTCTCTCTCTCTCTCTCTCTCTCTCTCTCTCTCTTTCTGTCTGTCTATCTCTGTGTGATTTTCTTTTCTCTTTCGCTCTGCCCTCTGAGTGTGTACGTGATGAGTGAGTATAGTCTGTGATGATTGTGTGTGTATGTGTGTGTGCGCGCGCGCGTGTGTGCCAGACAGACAGACAGAGACAGAGGGAGAGTGAAGGAGGGAAAGAGAGAGAGAGAGAGAGAATGAATGAATGAATGAATGAATGAATGAAGTTTATCTCTCAGGGTAATTTGATAAGCAACAATGCTTTTTTATCCAGCCCCCAAAATGAGAAAATTGGGGAAAACTATAAAATAAATGAATTGCAAATAGCATCACATAACATCACAGAGAGAGAGAGAGAGAGAGAGAGAGAGAGAGAGAGAGAGAGAGAGAGAGAGAGTGTACTGAGTTGGAGGGAGTTTAATTTTGTGTGTCTTACGTGCGACAGTACACCGAGTTTTGCAAGCGTGTACTTCAGTAAATATCTGCGTGCGATGGTGTGCATGCGTGAATAATGCGCGAACAGAATTATATGTAGATACGTAGGCACACACACACACACACACACACACACACACACACACACACACACACACACACACACACACACACAGATTATATATATATACGTGTGTAGTTTTTTGTGTGCACGTGTGTGTGTGTGTCTGTGTGTGTGTGTGTGTGTGTGTGTGTGTGTGTGTGTGTGTGTGTCTGTGTGTGTGTGTGTGTGCAAGAGAGAGAGAGAGAGAGAGAGTGTTTGTTTCTTTGTTCGTGTGTGTGTGTGTGTGTGTGTGTGTGTGTGTGTGTGTGTGTGTGTGTGTGTGTGTGTTTGGCCTACAACATTAACAACAGCAACAAGAGCAAGATATTTGTCATCAAACACAGATGGCGTGTTGTTTGCTTTTGTTGTTGTTGTTGTTGTTGTCGTCGTCGTCGTCGTCGTTTTTTTTACCTACAGTTCTCTAACGGCACAGGGGGGGGGGGAGGGGGAGGGGGGGGTTGTAATGGAGCCCGGAGACATCGCAATCACTGCAAAACCTGTAAAGAAGACCGGGGAAAGAAAATAAGACATAGCGTTCTTGTAAAAATTTCAATTTCATTGGACAGGAAATTCTCCAGCATGTAGTAAACGCTTGGGCATTGTTTATCTCCCTTCCTTCCCGCATCCTCTTTTCTTTTTTCTTTTTTTTTTTATCTCCCCTTCTCCCCTTACCTCCCCCCCTCCCACGCCCCCCCATGCCCCCCCCCCCCCCTCCTCCATCCTTGCTGGGAAAACAATTTCAAAAAGAGGGTGTAGCGTTTCGGCTTTGATTTTAATTCTGACCTTAATTAATTTTTTTTGTTTTGTTTTTTTTTTTTTTTTTGCGTCTCCTCGTTTTCCTTGCATTCCTTTGTTTATTTATTTATCTATTCATGTTTTTTCATGTATTTAGTTAGTTATTAATTCATTTATCTATTCATTCATTAATTCATTAATGCATCCATTTATTTGTTTATGCCTCTTTTTTTTTTCTTTCTTTTTTTTTTCACAAGGCCTAGGCACATTGGGTTATGCCTCTGGTCAGATATGGTGTAGAGTATATGGAATTGTCCGAACGCAGTGACGCCTCCTTGAGTAACTGAACTGAACAGAAGAGAACTTGCATTCCTTTGACATAGATCTCATGCCGTCACTCAGCGATGATGCAGCAGCAGCAGTAGTAGTAGTAGTAGTAGCAGAAGTAGTAACAGTAGTGGTTGGTGGTGGTGGTTGTGGTGGCAGAAGCAGAACCATTTAATTCGAAGCAGAAAAACATTAACTCTCTCCATACGAACGGCGAAAGAGGCGACGCTAACAGCGTTTCACCCCAATTACCATCATCAAAATATTGCAAGCGGAAGGCTCTTAAACTGAAGAGGTGAATGCTGACAAAGAATACCACAATTCTGACGACGGAAGCTAAAGGTTGGGTCATTCAGACACCCACTGGACATCCGATGGGTCTGTGTAGAGGAGAAGAGAGGACTGGCCGTACTGAGTGAGTTAAACGTGAACAAAACATTTTCAGAACAGCAACAACTATAACAACAACAACAGCAGCAGCAACAGCGGAAGCAACCACAAAAGTAACAACAACGACAAACAATGGAACATAGTCGATGAGAACGTGCTGACACTGTACGTACTGGTACTGTGGAGTGATGGCCTAGAGGTAACGCGTCCGCCTAGGAAGCGAGAGAATCTGAGCGCGCTGGTTCGAATCACGGTTCAGCCGCCGATATTTTCTCCCCCTCCACTAGACCTTGAGTGGTGGTCTGGACGCTAGTCATTCGGATGAGACGATAAACCGAGGTCCCGTGTGCAGCATGCACTTAGCGCACGTAAAAGAACCCACGGCAACAAAAGGGTTGTTCCTGGCAAAATTCTGTAGAAAAATCCACATCGAAAGGAAAAACAAATAAAACTGCATGCAGGAAAAAAATACAAAAAAATGGGTGGCGCTGTAGTGTAGCGACGCGCTCTCCTTGGGGAGAGCAGCCCGAATTTCACACAGAGAAATCTGTTGTGATAAAAAGAAATACAAATACAAATACAAATACACTAGAACTGAGACTAGAAACTCAGAACTCAGAACCGTTTTAATGATAGGCCACCGACACGTATACATAATAATTATGAATGCACGTGTTGTACACACACACAGACATGAAAACCAAACCTTGAGTTGGATGAACAACAAAATGTTCGAAAGAATAAACTGATGATATAACAAAACTAAATAAGCTAACCAGAAACGCTTCAGTGTAAAACAGTCAAGAAGAGAAATAGGTCATGGCGTCGTCGTCTTCAGTTTAACGTCTTTCCACTTAAAGTGATATTAGACGGGGAAAAAAACAACAAAAAGAACCCCCCCCCCAAAAAAAAAAACAACAACAACAACAAAAAACCCAAAAAAAACAACAAAAAAACAAAACAAAACAAAACCCGTGGCGCTAGGGGTTGTGGGGGGTGGGGGTGGGGGGTAAAAGTGTGTGTATGTGTAGAGGGTGAACAGGGAGAGACAACGCTAGGGAAAATGGAAACGTTATAAACGCCAACATCAAAACGTTATAAACGCCAACATCAAACAACTATAACAACTATAGCAAATGTCCTATAGGACTACGCAGCAAACCTTCTGCAACAACAAATAACAAGATAACATATAAGAAAAGGTCATGGCGTGTGGCGTGGCTTTGTGTTAGCCATCAGCCTTCACCATCACACATCACCGATGCACAATGCGCGTGACTTCGGAGCCCAGTGTCAAACGCACCTGGCTGTAGGTGAAGAATTGGGACTCCAGCTGACAGGGACCACCTGACCTGTGTACTGACCATCAAGGAATATGCACAGCACCTTTGATTAAGACTTCAAAAGACTTTCCAAGACTTTTTACTGGCGGCTTTAAATGGAAGAATTTTGGCACGCGCAAGAGGTATTAAAATGACATTTAATCATCAGCGACTCCGCATCTAAAACGCACAAACAACAACAAAAACAACAAAATCAAACAATGGTGGCTCACGCATGCTCTCTCACTCCTCCACACCCACACCACCACCACACCACCGCCCCCTCCCCCCGCCCCCAAACACTTTAATACGCACGCACACATACCTACCACACAAATGTAATTACATTAATCACCTAAGCACCCACATGTGCTGAACGATCAGCTTCTGATATCACAGACTGACAGTAGCTTACAGCTGGGCTAACAGCAAAGTGAAAGCTGTATGGTCAATGGTTTCTCTTCTGTTACAGGAAATCATATACCGCTTTGTTTTTTGTCTCTTTTGTCTCTGGACCTTGCAATTGGAATGAACTTCCTCTTTCGCTTCCTCAAGTCTCCACACTCAACTCTTTCAAGTCTGATCTTAAAACCCACCTCTTCCCATAATAGCCTCCCTTCCCTGCTTCTTCCTTGTCTTCAGTTTCTCCAGTTTTAGATTTATGCGTGCGTGAGAATGACTAGTGCGAAAGCGCTTTGATTTGTCTATGCACAAGAGTCAGCGCTAAATAAATACCATTATAATTATTACTAAGGACTATGAATGACACTTGAACATAGGAAGAAGGAAAATTGCTCTGACCCTGAGTGCTGCAGGTGGGGGTGGTGGAGGGGGGGGGGGGGCTGGAGAAGCAGTGATTAATCTAAA
>NC_134895.1:51655240-51657740 GCF_041734735.1 Babylonia areolata | reverse complement strand
CCCCCCCACCCCCACCCCCACCCCACCGCCACCCCCTCCCCCTTCTTCTTCTTCTTCTTCTTCTTCTCCTCCTCCTCCTCCTCCTCCTCCTCCCCCACTTTCTTCTTCTTCTTCTTGAGGCAGAATGGTTAAGACGTTTATCTGCCAATACAGTGGTCCGCGTGGGCCCGGGTTCGAATCCCGCTCTCGCTTTCTTCAAAGTTTGACTGGAAAATCAGCGTCTTGGTACAATGAAATGGGGTCCAGTGTGCAGCACACACTTGGTGCACTTAAATAGAACCTACGGCAACAAAAAGTGTTGTCCTCTGGCGAAATTCTGTAGAAGAAATTCATTCTGATAGGTACACAGAATATATTATTATATGTACATACATTCAAGGGCTGACAAGCGCTTTGGGTTGTGCTGCTGGTCAGGCATCTGCCTAGCAGATGTAGTGTCGCTTATGTGGATTTGGCATATTATAATGCAGTGACGCCTCCTTGAAACTATTTCTTCTTCTTCTTCTTCTTTATTTATTTATTTTATTCTACTTTTTTTAATTATATCATTATTACTTATTTAGTTTATATATATATATATATATATATATATATATATATATATATATATATATATATTTTATTCTATTTCTTTTTTTTCTTTTTTTTTTTTGTACGCTTATAGTTGACTTCATCAAGTTTTTGCGAATTGTATATATTATTAGTAGTAGTAGTAGTTCCTTTTTTATTTTTTTATTTTTTCTCAAGGCCTGACTAAGCGCGTTGGGTTACGCTGCTGGTCAGGCATCTGCTTGGCAGATGGGGTGTAGCGTATATGGATTTGTCCGAACGCAGTGACGCCTCCTTGAGCTACTGAAACTGAAACTGAAACTTCTTCTTCTTGTTGTGGCAGAATAGTTCAGATGATTATCTGTCAACGCAGTGCCTGTGATGGTCTGAGTTGATTTAAACAAAACTTTATTCAGTAAACATGTCACACATGTACAGATAGACAGCGGAGCAACAACAAGCTAACAGCTTATATCGTGCTCAGGAATGTGATTAAATACATTTGTTTCGTTTGACGGCCGGTGGACGCTACACAATTGCAATTATGTTAAAATACACATTTTCCAACTGGTCTGAGTTCGAATCCTGCTCTCACACGTTCTCCCAAGTTTGATTGGAGGATCAACCACAGCGTACGCACGCACACGCACACATACGCATGCGCACACACACCCATTAATACACACACAAATACGAACACACTCATACACCCACACACACTGTGTGTGTGTGTGTGTGTGTGTGTGTGTGTGTGTGTGTGTGTGTGTGTGTGTGTGTGTGTGTGTGTGTTTGGTTCGGTATTATATATATATATATATATATATATATATATATATATATATATATATATATATACGTACACATTTGTGTGTGTGTGTGTGTGTGTGTGTGTGTGTGTGTGTGTGTGTGTGTGATATCCACTTTCAGTCTAAATAAATCGAGACAAATTATATTTTGGACGTCCCTCAAGTCTAGTGAGTCCGAAAAAAACTATCTCCAAAAATGGACAGCATATTCTGTGATTTAAATACAAAAGAGGTTGATAGATCAGAATGAATTATGAGTAACATACACCGAATCTTAGTTGAAACGGGATTTGATTGTATTTGGGAATCAGAAACATTTTTTACATAAAGATTATTTATGTCGCAATGTCGCTTTGAAAGATAATTTTACAAAAGATATGGACTGATTCCCTGCAGCAAAGTTCAAAATGTATGAATATTTTAGGAACCTAAGAGAGAAAAATGTATTTGTCAATTGCCTATTGCAAACGTAATTTATTTCGTTAATCAAAGTTTAATGCAATAATCATTGTTTGCCTATTGAAACAGGGCGGTTAAATGGAATTCAAAGAGAATACCATATTTGTAAACCCTCGAAAGTGGAGTATGGCTGCCTTCATGGTGGGGTAAAAAAAACGGTCATACACGTAAAAACCCACTCGTGTACGTACGAACGAACGTGGGAGTTGCAGCCCACGAACAAAGAAGAAGAAGAAAAAGAAGAACCGTATTTGTAAAACATGTGACCGGCGCAATAGCCGAATGGTTAAAGCGTTGGACTTTCAATCTGAGGGTCCCGGGTTCGAATCACGGTGACGGCGCCTGGTGGGTAAAGGGTGGAGATTTTTACGATCTCCCAGGTCAACATATGTGCAGACCTGCTAGTGCCTGAACCCCCTTCGTGTGTATATGCAAGCAGAAGATCAAATACGCACGTTAAAGATCCTGTAATCCATGTCAGCGTTCGGTGGGTTATGGAAACAAGATACCCAGCATGCACACCCCCGAAAACGGAGTATGGTTGCCTACATGGCGGGGTAAAAACGGTCATACACGTAAAAGCCCACTCGTGTGCATACGAGTGAACGCAGAAGAAGAAGAAGTAAAACATGTGATATGATTACTGTTGGTGATGAATTTCATTTTATTATGGAGTGTCCAAGCTT
>NC_134895.1:51640240-51642740 GCF_041734735.1 Babylonia areolata | reverse complement strand
CTCGTTGTTTCTCCTTCTCCTGCACTTCTCCTGCACTTCTCCTGCTCCTCCTTCTCCTCCTCCTCCTCCTCTCCTCCTCTTTCCCTCTGATGTCGTTGTTTCTCCTTCTCCTGCATTTCTCCTGTCCTTCTCCTTCGTCTCCTCTTCTCCCCCCATGATTTCGTTGTTTCTCCTTCTCCTCCCTTCTCCTGCCCTTCTCCTGCTCCTCCTTCGTCTCCTCCTCTTCCCCCCTGATGTCGTTGTTTCTCCTTCGCCTCCCCTTCTCCTGCCCTTCTCCTGCTCCTCCTTCGTCTCCTCCTCGCCTCCTCTTTTCCCCTGATGTCGTTGTTTCTCCTTCTCCTCCCTTCTCCTCCTCCTCTTCCTCCGTGATCTCGTTGTTTCTCCTTCTCCTGCATTTCTCCTGTCCTCCTTCTCCTTTGTCTCCTCCTCTTCCCCCTGATGTCGTTGTTTCTCCTTCGCCTCCCCTTCTCCTGCCCTTCTCCTCCTTCGTCTCCTCCGCAACCCCCCCCCTCCCCGCCCCCATGATCTCGTTGTTTCTCCTTCTCCTCCCTTCTGCCCTTCTCCTGCTCCTCCTCTCCCCCACTGATCTCGTTGTTTCTCCTTCTCCTGCACTTCCCCTCCCCTTCCCCTCCCCTTCTCCTCCCCTTCTCCTGCCCTTACCCGCTCCTCCTTTGTCTCCTCCTCTTCCTCCGTGATCTCGTTGTTTCTCCTACTACTGCATTTCTCCTGTCCTTCTTCTCCTTCGTCTCCTCCTCCTCCCCCCTCTCCCGATCACGTTGTTTCTCCTCCTGCACTTCTCCTGCCCTTCTCCTGCTCCTCCTTCGTCTTCTCTTCTCCTCCTCTTTCCCCCTGATGTTGTTTCTCCTTCGCCTCCCCTTCTCCTGCCCTTCTCCTCCTTCGTCTCCTCCGCCCTCCCTTCCCAGTCCCCATGATCTCGTTGTTTCTCCTTCTCCTGCACTTACCCTCCCCTTCCCCTCTCCTTCTCCTCCCTTCTCCTGCCCTTCTCCTGCTCCTCCGTCTTCTCTTCTCCTCCTCTTTCCGCCTGATGTCGTTGCTGCTCCCTCTCCTGTCCTTCTCCTGCCCTTCTCCTCCTCCTTTGTCTCCTCCTCTTCCTCCGTGATCTCGTTGTTTCTCCTGTCCTTCTTCTCCTTCGTCTTCTCCTCTCCCCCCCCCCTCATGATTTCGTTGTTTCTCTTTCTCCTGCACTTCTCCTTCTCTTCTCCTCCTCTTTCCCCCTGATGTCGTTGTATCTCCTTCTCCTCCCCTTCTCCTGCCGTTCTCCTCAACCTCCCTAATTGGTGGTGGTTGTTGTGTAGCTGTTTTTGTTCTTCACTCACATTATTTCCATTCTTCTGATCCTCACCCATGTTTTTTGTATTTTCTTCTCTTGGTTTTTTTGTGTTTCTTCTTCTTCTTCTTCTTCTTCTTCTTCTTCTCCTCCCCCTTCTTCTTCTTCTGCTCCTCCTCCTCCTCCTCCTCCTTCATTTTCTTCCTCTTTGTTCTTATTCTTCCTCCTCCTCCCCCTCCTCCTCCTTCTTCTTCTTCTCCTTCCTCCTCCTCCCCCTCTTCCTCCTCCTTCTTCTTGTTCTATTCTGCCGCTCCTTTTCTGCACGTGTAGGAAGTAATAAAAGAGAGAATGGATGAGAACTGCGAAAGAAAACGTGGCGTAGAAAGATAGCAGAGATCGCAGTTTAGCATCCGATTTAGGAGGCTGGTGACATCTTTTCTCTCTGCGTGACGCTGTTTCAGTTTCCCTGCAGAGGTTAGGTGTACGTGTGTGTTGTGTGTGTGTGTGTGTGTGTGTGTGTGTGTGTGTGTGTGTGTGTGTGTGTGTGTGAACAATGTGTGTGTGTGTGTGTGTGTGTGTGTGTGTGTGTGTGTGTGTGTGTGTGTGTGTGTGTGTGTGTGTGTGTGTGAACAATGTGTGTGTGTGTGTGTGTGTGTGTGTGTGTGTGTGTGAACAATGTGTGTGGGTGTACGTGTGTGTGTGTGTGTGTGTGTGTGTGTGTGTGTGTGTGTGTGTGTGTGTGTGTGTGTGAACAATGTGTGTGTGTGTGTGTGTGAACAATGTGTGTGTGTGTGTGTGTGTGTGTGTGTGTGTGTGTGAACAATGTGTGTGTGTGTGTGTGTGTGTGTGTGTGTGTGTGTGAACAATGTGTGTGGGTGTACGTGTGTGTGTGTGTGTGTGTGTGTGTGTGTGTGTGAACAATGTGTGTGTGTGTGTGTGTGTGTGTGTGTGTGTGTGTGTGTGTGTGTGAACAATGTGTGTGTGTTTGTGTGTGTGTGTGTGTGTGAACAATGTGTGTGGGTGTACGTGTGTGTGTGTGTGTGTGTGTGTGTGTGTGTGTGTGAACAATGTGTGTGTGTGTGTGTGTGTGTGTGTGTGTGTGAACAATGTGTGTGTGAACAATGTGTGTGTGTGTGTGTGTGTGTGTGTGTGCGTGTGTGTGTGTGTGCGTGTGAACAATGTGTGTGTGTGTGAACAATGTGTGTGTGCGTG
>NC_134895.1:51622740-51625240 GCF_041734735.1 Babylonia areolata | reverse complement strand
TATATATATATATATATATATATATATATATATATATATATATATGTATGTATATATCCCACCCATTGTTTATAGATAAAGAAGTGGAGAACGCTTGCACACATACGCATGTGTGTGTGTGTGTGTGTGTGCGTGTGTGTGTGTGTGTGTGTAAAACTTTTCAAACATTGACATTTTTCTCAACAGCCACAAGTGGTTGAGAATCCAACTCAATCCAGGAAGTGCGCTAGAGACACGGAAATGCTGTCCAGCTATCGCCATTGTGAAGTCACTGCTTCAGCCAGTTTTAGGCGAAAATGATAAATGTCGGTGAAAAGTTTGAGCAATAATTTAGTTAATATGTGAAGGGTGGGGGGTGGGGGGAGTTGTTTTTTTTAGTTTTTTTTATTATTATTTTTTTTATCGAAACCAATGATTTTGTTAATATATGAGGAAAAGAAAGTATTTTATCAAAACCAATGATTTTGTTAATATATGGGTGGGTGGGTGGGGGGTATTGTATCAAAACCAATGATTTTGTTGATATATGAGGAGAAAAAGGTATTTTTATCAAAACCAATGATTTTGTTGATATATGAGGAGAAAAAGGTATTTTATCAAAACCAATGATTTTGATATATGGGGGGCTGGGGAGGGGGAGTATTTTACCAAAACCAATGATTTTGTTAATGTATGGTGAAAAAAAAAAAGTAGCTTCTCAAGACCATTCTCAAAACCCTGCCATTGGCTTGAATCCTCCGCCGGTTAACACACACATTCACAGTTATTCTTTCTTTCCTCAAGATGGCAGCGATGGGAGAAAACAGTCCCTATCGAGATCTCGGAGTCAACAAAAATCTTAAAACTCCAAAGGGAATTAACGTTAGCCAAAAAGGAAAAAAAAAACGAAAAGAAAAGAAAAAAAAAAACAAAACAAAAAAAACCAGCTGTCACTCAGAACGAAATTTGATTACCACCACCACCATCACCCACCCACCCACCCACTCTGTCTTCAAAACTCTTCCGTGTGAGTTGTCTGAAGTTTCAAGTTGTCACACTGCAAAAAAAAAAAAAAAAAAAAAAGCGATCGCGCAGGGAAAGAAAAAAAAAAGAGGCGCGGCTTCCTTTTTTTTTTTTTTTTTTTTTTTTTTTATCTCGGACGCTGTCAATCCAGGCCTTTTTCTCCTTCTCCACTGGACCTTGAGTGGTGGTGGTGGTCTGGACGCTAGTCATTCGCATGAGACGATAAACCCGAGGTCCCTTTGTGTAGCATGTGCTTAGCGCACGTAAAACAATCCACTGCAATAAAAGGGTTTGTCACCATTCTGTCGAAAAAAAAATCCACTTTAGAATAGAATAGAATAGAATATGTCTTTATTGAAACGTGTACTGGGGTCACAAGGAATATTGGGGGGTGGGGGTGGGGTGGGGTGGGGATAGTACATAACAAGGTACGAACATAAATCGAAAATCATACACAAACACAGATACAGTACAAATTGGGATATATATACAAGTGCATATCAAAACAAAACAAAAAATGTGCATACTCACACATGCACGCACTGCACACACACACACACACACACACACACACGCGCGCGCGCGCGCGCGCGTGCGCGCACACACACACACAAACACACACACACGTTTGAACAGAAGCCGCATATTACATGTGGATGGGGCTGATGACTAGACCTTCTTTGACAGGAAACCAAATGCACTTTGCGGACAGTAAATCCTAAAAATACAGTGCATCGCAATGCGACACAGCTTTCTTTTCGACACGACACGATGCGATACAATACGATGTTTTCGACACGACACGACACGACACGACACGACACGATACAATACGATGATTTCGACACGACACGATGCGATACAATACGATGTTTTCGACACGACACGACACGACACGACACGACACAATACGATACGATACGATACGATGTTTTCGACACGACACGACACGATACGACACGATACAATACGATGTTTTCGACACGACACGACACGACACGACACGATACAATACGGTGTTTTCGACACGACACGACACGATACGATACAATACGATGATTTCGACACGACACGATGCGATACAATACGATGTTTTCGACACGACACGACACGACACGACACGATACGATACGATGTTTTCGACACGACACGACACGACACGATACAATGCGATGTTTTCGACACGACACGACACGACACGATACAATGCGATGTCTTCGACACGACACGACACGACACGACGCGACGCGACGCGACGCGACGCGACGCGACATGACATGACATGACATGACACGACACGTTTTCGACACGATACGACACGATACGACACGATACGATACAATACGATGTTTTCGACACGATACGACACGACACATCTTGTTTATCAATAATCTCAGTTTACTGAAGTTCACAAGAAAGAGGCAGAGAGAGAGAGAGAGGCAGAGAGAGAGAGAGAGAGAGAGAGAGAGAGAGAGAGAGAAGTGGGGGCGGTGGGGTG
>NC_134895.1:51610240-51617740 GCF_041734735.1 Babylonia areolata | reverse complement strand
CATGCCATGTCACACCATACCATACCCTACCATACCCATGTCAGTATAGTACCATTCCAAAACAGTGTCCTGATTTTTCAATGATGCCGTGCATTGAACTCTGGAGTTCCCGTTAGTTTTCAGTTGAGCGCCGAAAAAGGTAGTCGCTGGAAAAGGTAGTCACTGAAAAAGGTAGTCACTGAAAAAGAAATGGTAGTCGCAAGGCAGCCGAAAGCTAGCTGCACTGTTAAGTTACCCCTTTTCCCTACCCCCTATGTGTGTGTGTGTGTGTGTGTGTGTGTGTGTGTGGTGTTGTTGTTGTTGGTCGTGGTGTGTGTGTGTATGTGTGTGTGTGTGTGGTGTTGTTGTTGTTGGTGGTGGTGTGTGTGTGTATGTGTGTGTGTGTGTGTGTGTGTGTGTGTGTGTGTGTGTGTGTGTGTGTCTGCGCGCGGTCACCCTAATTTCATTGACATTTTCACCGCAGTTTGTGTTTTCACATTTCAGCCAGAACTCCGAAGCTTTGCAAGCTCCTACCACCAGCAGATAGATATCATGTCTTACCTTACACTTCTTTGCGGGTTATTCAAAATACCAACCCTCCTCGTAATAATTTATCCGCAGAAAAAAAATATATAATGGCAACATTGTTCGATATACGCACAGAAACATGTTGCTTGAAAAGAAAAAGAAAAGGAAAGAAATGTGTGTGTGTGTGTGTGTGTGTGTGTGTGTGTGTGTGTGTGTGTGTGTGTGTGTGTCTGCGCGCGGTCACTCTAATTTCATTGACATTTTCACCGCAGTTTGTGTTTTCACATTCCAGCCAGAACTCCGAAGCTTTGCAAGCTCCTACCACCAGCAGATAGATATCATGTCTTACCTTACACTTCTTTGCGGGTTATTCAAAATACCAACCCTCCTCGTAATAATTTATCCGCAGAAAAAAAATATATAATGGCAACATTGTTCGATATACGCACAGAAACATGTTGCTTGAAAAGAAAAAGAAAAGGAAAGAAATGTGTGTGTGTGTGTGTGTGTGTGTGTGTGTGTGTGTGTGTGTGTGTGTGTGTGTGTGTGTGTCTGCGCGCGGTCACTCTAATTTCATTGACATTTTCATCGCAGTTTGTGTTTTCACATTCCAGCCAGAACTCCGAAGCTTTGCAAGCTCCTATCACCAGCAGATAGAAATCATGTCATGCCTTACTTCTCTACGGGTTACTCAAAATACCATCCCTCCTCGTAATAATTTATCCGTAGGAAAAAAAAATGATAATGGCAACATTGTTCGATATACGCACAGAAACATGTTGCTTGGAAACGAAAAAAAAAAAAAAAAAAAAGAAAAGAAGAAAAAGCTTCGGTAAAGAACATGGCCCACTCTCTCAGTCAGTCTGGCAATAAACAGTTTTGGATTTTTACATGCCGCTCAACAAATGTCCCTGCAGTAAAGAAATCAGGATTTTGTCTGTGGAAAGAACGGGGTTTGTCTGTTGGAAGACTAGGTAATGCGTGTCGTAAAGTCCGATCCGTCATGTGCATCGCCGGGGATTGTCTGTCTGTCTGTCTGTCTGTCTGTCTGTCCGCTCACAGTAGATGAAAAACGGTGGGTTTGTATGGCATTGGAGTGTTGGTTCAACATTGCCTTCCTTCCTTCCTTCCTTCCTTATTTCCTTCCTTCCTTCCTTCCTCGCGAGAGAGATGGCAGCGAGAAAAAAAACACAAAAAAAACTAATAATAAATTGTCGTCAGTGGAGACCTTCTCTGGTGGCGACTCTGTCTGTCTCTCTGTGTGTCTGTCTGTATGTTTCTGTGTGTGCGTCTCTGTCTCTCTGTCCCTGTCTCTCTCACTCTCACTCTCCCTGCCTCTCTCACTGCCTCTCTATATCTCAAGAATGTATGTATGTATGTGTTTGTACATATGTCCCCAAAAAAGTGAACCACTTTTTGACAAGTATTTTCTCAGTGATAGAGAAACCGAATTCATTGAAAAGTTTCACACAGTAACCAACAAGTCTGCAAAATATCTAAAATATCAAATTATGCCAGTATTTTCAAAAGTTTAATTAAAAACAGCAAGTAAAAAAATCCAATATCAGAGGAAAACTCACTTTTCAGTTGATGCTCAATGTTGCCTCCATCTTCTTCCACGACTAAACGAAGCCGTTTCTTCCAAGCAGAAATGCTTTTACGTATTGCTTCCACCGATATCTCCTCCCACGACATAATCATCCTGTCCTTTAACGCCTGCTCGGTCAATTTGTCTCTCACTCCCCGGTAAACTCTCTCCTTCAGAGAGTCCCATATGGCATAATCCATTGGACTTTGTGGAGGCCATTCATCCTTCTTGGTGAATTCTGATGTAGCCTCCTCCAGATGGACCTGGGTTACCCTACTTGTGTGTGAAGAAGCACCATCTTGCTGAAACACGTAATTGTTTCTAGGATAAAGACGCCTACAATCCGGGAGAAGATTGTCATCCAATAACTGAATGTAGCTTTCACTATTAACCTTGGCTCTATCAGTGTCAGTAAAATGAATTTTTGTTTTTTGCTTTCCAGGATACTCCAGCTGAAACCATTATCTTTTTTGAAAATCTAGAAGTCTCATGATAGAGGTGAGATGGCTGAATTTCTTGTTTCCGTTTCCCATAAACGCGATCGTTTTGGCGATTTTCAGCTATCTCTAACGTAAAGTCTTTCTCGTCTGTGAAAATGATCCTTTTCACATCAGTGGCCGAGTAGGAGTCATTCAAGTTACGACAGCGAGTTTTTCTTTTCCTTCTAACATTTTGGTCCCTCCTCCCTCCTTGATACCCGTATCCTCTTGAAGGGCTTCAGCTCCAGTTCTTTCGCCATTCTTTGCACAGAAGACTTGCTCACTTGTAAATTGTTTGCAACTTCTATAAGAGATTTGTGGGTCCCTGGGTTCTCCTCATGGATTGAATCAGTTCCTCAACACGGTCCTTGTTCTCCTCCGAACATGCAGTCTTGGGTCTCCAACTGTCAATTTTACTGACCCTGTAATGCGTATTTTAGTGATAAGTCTATTTACAGTGACATGATTCCACCCCTTGCCTGGAAATTCCTTTACGATCCTTCTTCCACCAGCCTTTCTCCTTGAAAGAGTTTTCAATGGTAGCATTATCACTTTCACTCAAAGGCATTGTTGATCCTTCCAGACTGAAACTTTGGACAGAACTGATTTTGGATACAGACGACAATCAAAACAATCAATAGACTTGACACCCAGACAGGTTATTTTTAGACTGACACTGATTGACAGATGCCAACACCTGGCAGCTGGCATGAACATGATGAAGGTCACATTGCACAGCTCTGATGCTGGATTTTTTGACATGCTGTTTTGAATTTGATAATACTCGCATGATATGCGTCCGAACTTTTAGATATTCTGCAGAGTCGTTGATGATACCCTAAGATTACTGTCTGAATTTTTTCAATGAATTCGCTTTCTCTGTCACTGAGAAAACACTTGTCAAAAAGCGGTTCACTTTTGGGGGGGCACCCGTGTTATATATATATATATATATATATATATATATATATATATATATATGTGTGTGTGTGTGTGTGTGTGTGTGTGTGTGTGTGTGTGTGTGAGAGAGAGAAGAGATAGACAAATAAACAAATAAATGAATGAGGTAGATAGATAAACAGACAGACAGACAGATAGGTAGATAGATGAATAGATAGACAGATAACCACTCGTATACTGTGCGCTTAAAGTGTGGTATAGATTATTCTCTGGCCGAGGATAGGCGCTTTGTAAGTCTCGATGATTATCAACATATCATCACAATAAGAATAATAATAATAATTATCCACTCCCTTTCCCCCAAGCTCACGATCGGGGCGTCTGTCTGTAGATTCTGTCTGTCTGTCAAACTGTTAGTCCAAAACTTGGGAGTTTCTCTGTCTCTCTCTTTCAATTGTTCTCTCTCTCTCTCTCTCTCTCTCTCTCTCTCTCTCCCTCTCTCTCTCTACTTCTCTCCCTCTCTCTCTCACTTCTCTCTCTCTCTCACTTCTCTCCCTCCTTCCCTCTGTCTCTCTCTCTCTTCCCTCTCTCTCCCTCTCTCTCTCTCTCTCTGCCACCTCTCTCTCTCTCTCTCTCTCTCTCTCTTTTCTCTCTCTCCCCCTCACTTATCTCTCTCTCTCTCTCTCTCTCTCTCTCTCTCTCTCTCTCTCTCTCCTTCTCTCCCTCTCTCTCTCACTTCTCTCTCTCTCTCACTTCTCTCCCTCCCTCTCTGTCTCTTTCTCTCTCCTCTCCCACTCTCTCCCTCTCTCCCTTCTCTCTCTTCCCATCTCTCTCGCTTCTCTCTCCCTCTCTTCTCTCTCTGTCTCCCTCTCTCTCTCTCTCTCACTTCTCTCTCTCTCTCACGTTTCTCTCTCCCTCCCTGTCTCTCTCTCTCTCTCTCTCTCTCTCTCTCTCTCTCTCTCTCTCTCTCTCTCTTATTATAACAAATAAATGGCATGAAATCTCCTTTGCGAAGCTCAGATTGAGAACACTTGGACTGAATGCCATGGAAATCTTTCTTTTTTTATTTAACTGCAAACGATACGATGAATTGCGAAAAAACCGTACCCTTTTCAATACAGATCCAGCGCAGAGAAAAGATTTGTTCGGCATACTGATGACAGAAAATGAAGATATGATACTTTCATTTGTAAAATATGTATCTGAGGCAATAAATATATGGAAAACGTCCATCATCGGTCCAAATGCTCATTATTCAATTAAAAATGAGTATGGGTTTTATGAGGAAAAAGGCATAGATATAAATGAAGGATTACATTGGGATGGTCAATCTCTACATTGTAATTATTTGATGTGTTCATATTGATATGATGGGTTTTGATGTTGAGGCATAAATAATTATGTCAGGATTATATATTATGTATTTTAGTATGTGTTTGTATTGATATGATGTGTGTCGATGTTACATGTGTAAATATTTATTATATGATTTATCTGTACTTTGTTTTCTGTGTACTGTCCAAACCTTGGAGACGAACGACTGAAAAAAAGGCACATTGCCCCCCTGTCACATGTACTTTAAGCTAATGACAAAGTGTCAAAGTGTCGCAAATCTCTTATTAGTTTATGTTGTTTCAATTCTTGTTGTTGTTGTTTTTCTTTCTGTTCCGTTTTTATCTATTTTGTACCATTTTGTTCTTATTTGTACCACCTATGTTACCAGAGCTTTTCAGCTAATGACATTAAACACTGCAGTGTTCCAGTGTTCTCTCTCTCTCTCTCTCTCTCTCTCTCTCTCTCTCTACGTGCACTTCTCCCATACACATGCGCACACAAAAATGAACACGAACGAACGAACGTGCACGCGCGTGGTCACCCACGCATACACACACATGCAAACACCACACACGCACATTAAGCATCACACACACACACACACACACACACACACACACACACACACACACACACACACACACACACAGATTGCAGACTCAGACTGCACATTCACATACGCAAAGTGTGCGCCACACACGCACCAACCAATAAGCTTTTTCGTTTCCTTTTCTTCTTTATTTTCCCATTTTTTCTTTTTTTAAAAACCATTTTCATTTCTTTTTTTTTCTTTTCTTTTTATCATTGACAGATCTTGTTGCACACAGAGAGAGGAGGGTGGAGATAGAAGTCTGAATAATGAATTGGACAGACCGACAGGCAAACAGAAAGAAAGACAATTAAAAAAAAAAAAAAAAGAACAAAAAGAAAGAAAACAGACTTCTGAGGATGCGGAACACGAAAGTTGAGACTCAAATCAGGAGGTAAGGAGAACTGTGCTACGATGTCTTGTGTTGTATTTCGCTGTTGTTTGTTTGGTTGGGGGGGGGGGGGGGGGGGGGGGGTGTTGGGGGGGAGGGGTTGTCTTTGTTGCTGTTGTTTTCTTTCTGGTTTTTGTAACGTTTCGTGTTTCGCTTTGTTTCGCCTTTTATTTCATTTCGTTTCGTTTCGTTTCATTTCGGTTTTGTTTTTTTTTCTTATTTTGGACTTCCACACACTCGTGTGTGTCACTGTTCTAAAACTTCGTGGAAGTTGGTGCATTGTGTTGTATTGTGTTGCGTTGTGTTGTATTGTGTTGCATTGTGTTGTGCTGTGTTGTATTGTGTTGTGTTGTGTTAAGTGGTGGTGTTCGTGTGCTCGTGTGGTTTGTTTGACAGGTACTGTCGGTTTTGTTGTTGTTGTTGTTGTTGGTGGTGTGTGTGTGTGTGTGTGTGTGTGTGTGTGTGTGTTGTGGTGTGGTGTGTGATATTGTATTGCATTGTGTGTAGTCAAGAACTCTTGTTTGTTGCATGGTGGTGTGATGTGTTGCATTGAATTAATTAAGGCGTAGCCGTTGTGTCGTGTCGCATCGCATCCCAGTTTGTTTTGACGTGGCGTGTCGTGTCGTGTCGTGTCGTGTCGTGGCGTGTCGTGGCGTGGCGTGGCGTGTCGTGTCGTGTTGTATCCAGTCGTTTCGTGACGTTTCGTGTCGTGTCGTGTCGTGTCGTGTCGTGTCGTGAGGTGTCGTGTCGTGTCGTGTCGTGTCGTGTCGTGAGGTGTCGTGTCGTGTCGTGTCGTGTCGTGTCGTGTCGTGTCGTGACGTGTCGTGTCGTGTCGTGTCGTGTCGTGTCGTGTCGTGTCGTGTCGTGTCGTGTCGTGACGTGTCGTGTCGTGTCGTGTCGTGTCGTGTCGTGACGTGTCGTGTCGTGTCGTGTCGTGTCGTGTCGTGTCGTGACGTGTCGTGTCGTGTCGTGTCGTGTCGTGTCGTGTCGTGTCGTGTCGTGGCGTGTCGTGGCGTGGCGTGGCGTGTCGTGGCGTGGCGTGGCGTGGCGTGGCGTGTAATAGTGCATTGTAATATTGACTCGAAGTTCTGCGTGAACTTCGGACTGCTTTCCCCTCGAGGGGATCGTCAACATTGAGTAGTTTTACAACTGAGGAGGCCGTCAAGATTGAGTAGCTTTACAACTGAGGAGGTCGTCAACATTGAGTAGCTTTACAACTGAGGAGGTCGTCAACACTGAGTAGCTTTACAACTGAGGAGGTCGTCAAGATTGAGTAACTTTACAACTGAGGAGATCGTCAACATTGAGTAACTTTACAACTGAGGAGATCGTCAGGATTGAGTAGCTTTACAACTGAGGAGATCGTCAAGATTGAGTAGCTTTACAACTGAGGAGATCGTCAAGATTGAGTTTCTTTACAACTGAGGAGATCGTCAAGATTGATTAGCTTTACAACTGAGGAGGTCGTCAAGATTGAGTAGCTTTACAACTGAGGAGATCGTCAAGATTGAGTAGCTCTACAACTGAGGAGATCGTCAAGATTGAGTAGCTTTACAACTGAGGAGATCGTCAGGATTGAGTAGCTTTACAACTGAGGAGATCGTCAAGATTGAGTAGCTTTACAACTGAGGAGGTCGTCAAGATTGAGTAGCTTTACAACTGAGGAGATCGTCAAGATTGAGTAGCTCTACAACTGAGGAGATAGTCAACA
>NC_134895.1:51585240-51597740 GCF_041734735.1 Babylonia areolata | reverse complement strand
AGCACAGCACAGCACAACACAACACAGCACAGCACAGCACAGCACAGCACAACACAGCACAGCACAGCACAGCACAGCAAAGCACAGCACAGCAAAGCACAGCACAGCACAACACAACACAGCACAGCACAGTACAGCACAGCACAGCACAGCACAGCAAAGCACAGCACAGCACAACACAACACAGCACAGCACAGTACAGCACAGCACAGCACAGCACAGCACAGCAAAGCACAGCACAGCACAACACAACACAGCACAGCACAGTACAGCACAGCACAGCACAGCAAAGCACAGCACAACACAGCACAGTACAGCACAGCACAGCACATCACAGCAAAGCACAGCACAGCACAGCACAACACAACACAACACAACACAGCACAGCAAAGCACAGCACAGCACAGCACAACACAACACAGCACAGCACAGCACAACACAACACAACACAGCACAGCACAGCAAAGCACAGCAAAACACAGCACAGCACAGCACAGCACAACACAGCACAGCACAGCACAACACAACACAACACAGCACAGCACAGCACAGCACAACACAGCACAACACAACACAACACAGCACAGCACAGCACAGCACAACACAGCACAGCACAACACAGCACAGCACAACACAGCACAGCACAGCACAGCACAACACAGCACAGCACAGCACAGCACAACACAGCACAACACAGCACAGCACAGCACAATGAACGACCATTTACTATCATTTGACTATGACCTTACTTCAGTGTCTTCTTCTTTCGTTTTCATTTTATTTTAGTGTGTGTGTGTGTGTGTGTGTGTGTGTGTGTGTGTGTGTGTGTGTGTGTTAACAGCACAGCACAACACAGCACAGCACAACACAGCACAGCACAACACAGCACAGCACAGCACAGCACAACACAGCACAGCACAGCACAGCACAACACAGCACCGCACAGCACAGCACAGCACAGCACAACACAGCACAGCACAGCACAATGAACGACCATTTACTATCATTTGACTATGACCTTACTTCAGTGTCTTCTTCTTTCGTTTTCATTTTATTTTAGTGTGTGTGTGTGTGTGTGTGTGTGTGTGTGTGTGTGTGTGTGTGTGTGTGTGTGTGTGTTAATGGGTATTTATTGTATGTGCGCCGATGTGTGCGTGCACGTGTGTGTGTGTGTGTGTGTGTGTGTGTGTGTGTGTGTGTGTGTGTGTGTGTCTGTGTGTATACGTGTGTGTGTGTGTGTGTGTGTGTGTTAATGGGTATTTATTGTATGTGCGCGGACGTGTGCGTGTACGTGTGTGTGTGTGTGTGTGTGTGTGTGTGTGTGTGTGTGTTAATGGGTATTTATTGTATGTGCGCCGACGTGTGCGTGCACGTGTGTGTGTGTGTGTGTGTGTGTGTGTGTGTGTGTGTGTGTGTGTGTGTGTGTGTGTGTGTGTGTGTGTATACGTGTGTGTGTGTGTGTGTGTTAATGGGTATTTATTGTATGTGCGCGGACGTGTGCGTGTACGTGTGTGTGTGTGTGTGTGTGTGTGTGTGTGTGTGTGTGTGTTAATGGGTATTTATTGTATGTGCGCCGACGTGTGCGTGCACGTGTGTGTGTGTGTGTGTGTGTGTGTGTGTGTGTGTGTGTGTGTGTGTGTGTGTGTGTGTGTGTGTGTGTGTGTGTGTGTGTGTGTGTGTGTGTGTGTGTGTGTGTGAGTGTGTGTGTGTGTGTGCGTGCGTGTTTAGGGCATACTTTGCGCCCTTTTAAGGCGGTTATTCATATCCGCATGTTGTAGTGTTGTATTGGTGTATGTAGATTTTGTTTTTAGATTCTGTGTCCATATTGCCCGGATTTCACACATACGAATTTGTTGTGACAAACCGTAATACAGCACATTGCATCACAATTACAGTACAATACAATACAATACGGCGCGATACGATACGATACGATGCGATGTGATGCGATGCTGTATGATACGATTCGATACGATGCAATATAATGCACAGAAATGTCGATTTCTAATTGATAAAAACAATCATCATTATGATAGAATTGATATTAATCCTAAAAATATTACTACTAATAATAATCATCATCATCATCATAATACTACTAATAATAATAGTATCATGTATTTTCAGTCTATTTTTTAGATGAACAGACTATAAATAAATAAACGAACGCAATATAATGCAGTTCAGTGCAGCGCAATACAATACAATACAATACAATGAATGCAATGCAATACAATACAATTCTATGTTTAGACCTCACGTCCATTTGTGCATAAATAAGGTTCGTGAACGGCCATCTCAACAAACAAAACTGATTTCCTTTAGGTGTAGGGTTTGCCATCGTCAAACAAACCAAACATGAATGCACTATTAACGCGGACTTCGGCTTTCCAAGCCTCTACTCTTTTTTCAGAATTTGTTAAGATACAAAAAATATATAAAAGGCGTACACACACACACACACACACACACACACACACACACACACACACACATCATATATATATATATATATACTGAAATCTTAGTCATTCTCAGAAAAAAAAAAGCTTTCAAGCGGACAAAGAATATAATCATACGTATACTGAAATTTTAGTCATTCTCTGAAAACAACAGCAACAACTTTTTAAGCGGATGAATTTCAAAAGAAAGAAAGAAAAGAAAAAGAAGAAAAAAAAAACTACACAAAATATTAGAATATTCTAATCCTTTCGTTCCCATTTTTGTAAAGGTCAAGTAGGAATATCATACGTAAGCCATGATGGCTGCGCCTCAGTCTCCCTTGTGCAAGGGAACCTGTTGAACTTTCGTGCGGCACCATCTGGCAATGAATGGAATCACACTGAAAAGGTAAAGAAACAACAATACACTATAAACATCCCCCACTCCAAGTGTTTTCCGATAAGAAAGTAAATAAAGGAATAAATGAACTAACAAGCGAACGAGCGAACGAAGAGATAAAGGAATAAATAAATTGAAAAAATCAAAAGAAGGATATGATGATTTCTGATTAACGATAACAATCTATCATCGTGATGATAGAAATGATAATAATCCAAATAATAATAATAACAATAACACGAATATCATTTATTTCCAGTCTAATATCATCATCTGAGATGAACAGACTATAAATAAAATAAACGAATGAAACAGAGAAGGAAAGAAAGAAAGAAAGAAATGAATGAATGAACATTAAAAAATAAATAAATAAACTGATTTATTACGTTGCATAAGGAGTACTGACCCATGTTTCCAAACAGACATTTCCAACAACAACAAAAAAACCCAAACCAAACAAACATTAGAATTGAAAACCTGAAGATAAAAGGCAAACTGAGCCAAAAAAGAAGTAATCAAATCATAATGTCTAGTAGCAGAATAAACGTAACTTTTAATTGATGAATGCAAAATCAAAAGAGAGAAAGAGAGAGAAAGGGGGTGGGGATGGGGGTGAAAAATAGATACGTAGAGCAGATTGTTTTACAATGTGTATGGATTTCCAACAACAACAACAACAACGGGAAAAAAAAAATCTTAAGTGCAAAGGAAAGTGAGGGCAACAGTGTATACACGATAGTTAAACAGACGGACACAATGATCTACGGAGAAGAAAAACAAAACAAAACCCAAAACATTATTGGCACAGTAAGAAGAGAAACGATTTCACTTTCCGCCAAATTGCCTTTGTCAAATCAAGACGCACAGCGGAAGGAAACGGGGATACAGCACAAAAAAAAAACTATGAAAGAGAAAAGAAATCATTGTGGATGTTGATACCAGTGGCTCGCAACAAGCCCAAGAAAGTAGGAAAAATCAAAAGACATTAGAAGTATCCATTACAAAACGACAACAAAGTCTTGTCTTTGAGTGTGTTTCTTTTTTTTCTTTTTTTTTTTTTGGGGGGGGGGGGGTCAAAACATCTCACAACGCATGCGCTTGCGCGTACACACACTCGCACACACACACACACACACACACACACACACACACACACACACACACACAGACGCACGCATACACTCACACCCACACACGCAGGCACACACACATACACACACACACACACACACACACACACATACACACACATACTCTCTCTCTCTCTCTCTCTCTCTCTCTCTCTCTCTCCGTCTCAACCTCTCAGTTTCTCTGTTTCCCAGTTTCTCTGTCTGTCTGTCTGTCTCTCTCTCTCTCTCTCACGCACACACACACACACACACACACACACACACACACACACACGCACGCACACACACACACACACACACACACATGGAAGCGGCACGCACGCATGCACGATCAGACACACACATACGCGCGCGCGCACACACACACACACAGACACACACGCGCGCGCGCACACGCAGATACACACGCACACTCGCTCACACGCACACACATTGACTCACTCACACACTCACACAATCTATCTCTCTCTCACACACACACACACACACAAACACACACATACACACACACACACACACGCACACACACACACACACACACACACACACACACACACACACACACACACACACACACACACATGTAAGCGGCACGCACGCATGCACGATCAGACACACACATACGCGCGCGCACACACACACACACACACATGCGCGCACGCCGATACACACGCACACTCGCTCACACGCACACACATTGACTCACTCACACACTCACACAATCTATCACACACACACACACACACACACACACACACACACACACACACACACACACACGCTCGCACGAACGCACGCGCGCACGCACGCACGAGAATATACGACGGAAACCTCATCCTCCTTGTGTGTGGATCTACATTATTAGATAGATTGCTAAGAATCTATTACCTTCCCCATCCAAAAAAGTCTTATTAACCTACCTGTCTTCCGTTCAGATTGATGAGAATTGATTACCGTATTCCTCCACAATAAAAAGAAAAGAAAAGAAATCTAATCTGCATTTTTGTATGGATCATTAAGGATCGATTACCCGACTCCTCCAAAAAGTTCTTGCCTGTATTTCGTTTCCGTTAAGCTGTCAGCTAATTGCTGGAAACCAGTGCGGGAATGGTGATTTGGTCGTCACGTGGTCATCACACAAAGCGAGAGCATCTGAGCGCACGGGATAGAATCGAATCGCACCACCCCCGAAAACGGAGCATGGCTGCCTTCGTGGCGGGGTAAAAACGGCCATACACGTAAAAGCCTCGCTCGTGTTCACGCAGAGTGAACGTGGGAGTTGCAGCCCACGAACCAAGAAGAAGAAGAATCCCACCACAGGCCAGTATCCCCCCCCTACCCCCCACCCCCCACACCCCTCCTCAACTAGACTTTGAGCGGTGGTCTGGAAAAGAGTTCCACGGCCATCTTGGATCCTGCGCATGCGCATCTAACTTTTGTTCTCAATCTCGAGCAATGCCAAAGGCGATCAATATAGACAAAAGCAGCAAATATGTGCTTTTCTCAATTTCTTCAGTTTACAACCACACTCTAGTTAATGAAGTGCCATCGTATGCACACACACACACACACACACACACACACACACACACACACACACACACACACACACACACACACACACACAAAAGAGGGTGGGGGGGGGAGAGAGAGAAAAAAATCGAAAAAAGAAACCTGCTGTTTCGCATGTTCTGCCTCTTTTGATCCTGTTGCTCGAAATTTCCGAGAGCCAATGAAGTTTGAGAGCACAGATCATGTGATTCGCCTCTGTAGAAGTTATGTAAGTACGGAACTGTCCTGCGGTCTGTTGCTACGGTACTGTACTGATCATGGAATCCATCATTTCAGCACGGCGCTCCTTCCTAGACCCGGTGATGCCATTTTACCCAAAGAACCCGTGTTCATGATTGAAGTCAATAATAGCAGCGCCTCTCTTGTGCGGTGTGTGTATGTTGATAACCAAAACTTCTTCTTCTTCTTCTTCTTCTTCTTCTTCTTCTTCTTCTTCTTCTTTCTTCTTCTTCTTCTTCTTTCTTCTTCTTCTTCTTTTTCTTCTTCTTCGTCTTCGTTCAAGGGCTACAACTCTCACGTTCACTCGTATGTACACGAGTGGATTTTTACGTGCATGACTGGGTTTTTTGGGTTGTTTCGTTTTTTTACCCTGTCATGTAGGCAGCCATTCTCCGTTTTCGAGAGCGAGAACCAAAACAACATTGGTGCCCCACTGGGCCATATCGTATATACAGATCCACGAATACTGGTGTTTTGGGGAAGAGTAAAACTACACTGCGTACTGTCTTAAGAAATCAAATATCTCCTTTTTCAAGAAAGAGCGTTTTGGTTGTGTTGTTCTTTGTTTTGTTTTTTTCTAGAAATGATACACATTATAATGTGAAACAGATGATTACAATCTGAATCCGTCAGCTCATCATCAGCAGATTTGACATCCGCGCCGTCCACTTCGCGGACAAATCTTTAGTAATATTTCCTCTTTTTTTTCTTCTTCTTTTTTTATTTTATAGAAAACTAAAACTCATTATAACATGTGAGACATATTATGAAACACATAATCATAACCTATCAGCTGACCAGCATATTTAACTCCGCCAAAAAAATATTAACAACGAAAGTAGAATGTCATCTGACGGGCGTAATAGCCGAGTGGTTAAAGCGTTGAACTTTCAATCTGAGGGTCACGGGTTCGAATCTCAGTGACGGCGCCTGGTGGGTAAAGGGTGGAGATATTTCCCATCTCCCAGGTCATCATATGTGCAGACCTGCTTGTGCCTGAGCCCCCTTCGTGTGTATACTAAAGCAGAAAATCGAATACGCACACGTTAAAGATCGCGTAATCTATGTCAGAGTTTAGTGGGTTATGGAAACAAAAAACATATCCAGCATGTACACCTCCGAAAACGGAGTATGGCTGCCTACATGGCGGGGTAAAAACGGTCGTACACGTAAAAGCCCACTCGTGTACTACATACGAGTGAACGTGGGTGTTGCAGCCCACGAACGAAGAAGAAGACGAGCGTCATCCATTTTACGAACGAGTCTTTGAGAACATGGGGGTGGAAAAAAACAAACAAACAAAAAAAAAACAATAGAGGCAAGGCCTTCAAGACTCACTTGTGATACACTTTTTTAAAAATCCAAGCTTTTTATGTGTTGAGTAAAATTTCAAAATGTAATGTTTAAGATGAGAAAGATCAGTTTAAAGCAAATTAAGTCCCCTAGCATTAATTACAGAGTAATTTCCCTTTTTTACTCTCTGCACCAAAACGTTTGCAAAATAAATAAAACTTCTATGCTTAGCAAAAGAAGTTCCTGTTTGAACAAAAAATGATAATAATGACTACTCCTGTTGTTGTGTCAGAATAAGAGGTCAAAGTGCCAAGTTTAGAGAATACAAAAAATATAAATATAACAGTAAATGCAGTTTGCATATAATTAGGCTTCGTTTTTTTGTTGTTTTTTTGTGCCCATCCCAGAGGTGCAATATTGTTTTAATTTGGTGTCAACTGACAAAGTATTTGCAAAGAAAATGTCAATGTTAAAGTTTACCACGGACACACACACACACACACACACACACACACACACACAAAGACAACCGAACACCGGGTTAAAACATGGACTCACTTTGTTTACACAAGTGAGTCAAAAACTGACCAACATAGTTGGTGTCATTGTTTCCATGGAGTGGTTGCCATCACCAGGCTACTACCCTGAAAGGGGGCAGAAGCACATCAGTCATGTAGCCCCTAAACCGCCGGACCTCCCCTACTACCACCCTCTTCCTCCCTTCCCCTGCACGCCCACCCCTCCTCCCCTCTCCCCTATCCTCTACCCCCACACGTCACGCCTACAGCAACACCCTTCTGCTCATCCATCATGATAAAGATATAGAAGGGGGGGAAAAAAAGAAAAATGATCCCAGCTCCTGTGTTATTTTTGTGGGTTCTTTTATGTCCTGGCTCTCACGGCGACTCCTGTTGCGATTCCACCCCTCCATCCCCACCCCAGCCACACACCTCTCCACTTCCCCGACCCCTCACCACACACACACACCTCCCCACTTCCCTGACCCCTCAACACACACACCTCCCCACTTCCCTGACCCCTCAACACACACACACACACCTCTCCACTTCCCCGACCCCTCAACACACACACACACCTCCCCACTTCCCAGACCCCTCAACACACACACCTCCCCACTTCCCTGACCAACACACACCCACACACCTCTCCCACTTCCCCGACACCTCAACACACACACCTCCCCACTTCCCCGACCCCCTCAACACACACACCTCCCCACTTCCCCGACCCCCTCAACACACACACCTCCCCACTTCCCCGACCCCCTCAACACACACACCTCCCCACTTCCCCGACACCTCAACACACACACCTCCCCACTTCCCTGACCCCTCAACACACACACCTCCCCACTTCCCTGACCCCTCAACACACACACCTCCCCACTTCCCTGACCCCTCCACACACACACCTCCCCACTTCCCTGACCCCTCAACACACACACCTCCCCACTTCCCTGACCCCTCAACACACACACCTCCCCACTTCCCCGACCCCCTCAACACACACACCTCCCCACTTCCCCGACACCTCAACACACACACCTCCCCACTTCCCTGACCCCTCAACACACACACCTCCCCACTTCCCTGACCCCTCAACACACACACCTCCCCACTTCCCTGACCCCTCAACACACACACCTCCCCACTTCCCCGAACCCTCAACACACACACCTCCCCACTTCCCTGACCCCTCAACACACACACCTCCCCACTTCCCTGACCCCTCAACACACACACACCTCCCCACTTCCCTGACACCTCCCCACACACACACCTCCCCACTTCCCCGACCCCTCAACACACACACACCTCCCCACTTCCCCGACCCCTCAACGCACACACACACACCTCCCCACTTCCCCGACCAACACACACCCACACACCTCTCCCACTTCCCCGACCCCTCAACACACACACACCTCCCCACTTCCCCGACCAACACACACCCACACACCTCCCCACTTCCCCGACCAACACACACCCACACACCTCTCCCACTTCCCTGACCCCTCAACACACACACCTCCCCACTTCCCTGACCAACACACACACCTCCCCACTTCCCTGACCCCTCAACACACACAAACCTCCCCACTTTCCTGACCAACACACAAACCTCCCCACTTCCCTGACCCCTCAACACACACACACCTCCCCACTTCCCTGACCCCTCAACACACACACACCTCCCCACTTCCCTGACCCCTCAACACACACACCTCCCCACTTCCCTGACCCCTCAACACACACACACACACACACACCTCCCCACTTCCCTGACCCCTCAACACACACACACACACACACACCTCCCCACTTCCCCGACCCCTCAACACACACACTTCCCCACTTCTTCGACACATCAACACACACACACAAACCTCCCAACTTCCCCGACACCTCAACACACACACCTCCCTGACCCCTCAGCACGCACACACACGCCTCAACACTTCTCCGACCCCTCCACACACACACACGCGCACACACACCTTTCCGCTGTGCACGTGGTGATTTCATTTCAAAGTCTTCGGTTTCAACAGATTGATGGGGGCTGTCGCTGGAGGGACGTGGTGGAGGTCTGCGCTTCAGGGGAGGAGGGAGATGGCAGAACGGTTAAGATGCTCAGCTGCCTGTACAGAGAATCCGTGGGGGTGTGGGTTCAATTCCCCGCTCTCCCGCACACACACACACACACACACACACACACACACACACACACAGACGCACGCATACACTCACACCCACACACGCAGGCACACACACACACACACACACACACACACACACACACATACATACACACATACTTTCTCTCTCTCTCTCTCTCTCTCTCTCTCTCTCTCTCTCTCTCTCTCTCTCTCTCTCTCAAACTGGCCGTCTGATCTTTCGGATAAGACTATAAACCGAGGTCTCGTATGCAGCACTGCACTTGGCGCACTGAAAAAAAAAAGAACCCATGGCAACAAAAGAGCTGTCCACTGTTAAGTAGAGTGTTGGCCCAGCGGTAAAGCGTCAGCCTAGGAAGCGAGAGAATCTAAACGCACTGGTTCGAATCCCACCCATAGTCGCCAGAAGGAGGAGGAAGAAGAAGGAGGAGGAGGCGGAAGAATAAGAAGGAGGGGGAGGAAGGAAGAGAAGACGGAGGAGGAGGAGGAGCAGGAAGAAGAAGGGGGAGGAGGTGAAGGAGATGATTAGTGATTTGAAATGAATCTGACGGAACTCCACCCACACAATGGATTTGATAGTCGACAAGGGACGTGGCATATACTGTGCAATCCATCCATCATGCGCATGATCTCTTGTCTGGTTCCTGCGTCAGTTTGGAAGTAACGAATGTGTTTCTGGGAGATACGTTTCGCATGTTGGCCACGCTCTGATTTGCAGAGATATTTTGTTGGAAACACCGGTCATTTTGCTAACAGACAATGACCTTTTCAGACAAATGTGTGACATGGTTATTTAACTGGTTGAGCAAAGACCGCGTGGGGTCTGTGTGTGTGCGTGCGCGTGCGTGCGTGCATGTGTTCACGCGCGAAGGGTGCGCGAGCGCGCGCATGTGTGTGTGCATATTTGTGTGAGTGTGAGTGCGGGCGTGCGGTTTGAATTTATATATATGTATATATATATATATGTGTGTGTGTGTGTGTGTGTGTGTGTGTGTGTGTGTGTGTGTGTGTGTGTGTCAATGTGTGTTTGTGCGTGTGTGTGTGTGTGTGTGTTGCACAGTTGTAGCAGGGTTCTTGTCGTGACAAAAATGAATATCATGATGTGTTGATAATCATCATCCTAGACCGCTCATGTGCACGAGTGTCACCGTTTTTTGTTGGTTTTTTGTTTGTTTGGGTTGTTTGTTTTGCTTTGTTTTGTTGTTGTTTTTTCCATATTGTAGGCCTAGATAGATTCACCACCTTCTGAAAAAATTCTGCACCAGAACTATGTCCTCTTGTCTATCGATGTCCTTGCTCCTGTCCTTTCTACCAGTCTATCTGTGTCGTCCTCATCTCTTAATGTCTGCCATGCCCGGCCATTCACCAGTGTTCGTTGTTGTTGTTGTTGTTTTTTGTTGTTTTTTCCTAGAAAGCCTTTGTTCTTTTTCCTTATCTTGATGATTAGGTGTTTACATTTGTTCAACCTTTTCACATACACACTCATGCATACACACACAAGCATACTTGCACACACACACAGAGACACAGAGAGAGAGAGAGAGAGAGAGAGAGAGAGAGAGAGAGAGAGAGAGAGAGACAAACAGACAGACAGACAAACAGAGAGACAGACTCAGAGACAGGGAGAGATATGCCAACATGATGCCAACTGAACTGAAACTGCCGGTTGTCAAATTAATGGTTGGTCAGTCTCAAGTTTTAACGCAACGTGTATACTGCCATCCGTGATTTTTCCTGAGCAGCAGTGCAGTGTGATTTTCTGAACAGCATTGCTGTTTCTGATTTTCGCCGAGGAGATAGTTTTATGAGGGAGGCATAAATAATAAGGGTCCTATCCAAAATGTCACTAGAGCTTCTTCTTCTTTTTTTCTTTTTCTTTTAATGAATGAATGAAGGATATATCACAATGTTCTGTATAAAAATAGAGAAAAGCATACAACGTGTTCCTTGTCCCACTTAATTCAACACGAATATGTGTTTATATGTATGTGTGCATGTGTGAATGCTTTTGCTGAATTGGAAGAACGAAAAAAAAAGAAGATTTTAAAAAAGTGGTTGGTGGAGCTATAGGCAAGGAAGATAGTAAAGGAAGGAATGAATGAATGAATGAATGAATGAATGAATGAATGAATGAATGAATGAAAATTGATTAATTAATTGATTGATTATTCAATCAATTGATTGATTGATTGATTAATTAATTAATTAATTAATTAATTTCCCAAGGCACACCTGAGCTTTACGACCCATTAGAAGGAGGATACTCAGAGCATCGAATCAGGGATTTCTGTTTTCTCTCTTGAGATGACGACCCAGTCATTGAAACTGGCCCCCTCCCCGTCCACCCACCCACCCTACCCCACCCCACACCCACACCCGCACCCCGGCCCACCCATCCATCCCCCAAGTTGACAAGACAAATCCGGGGAGTTTCTACAGCGGAAATGGTGTGGCTTGATCAGATCATAGCGTGTGCTTTATACGTCTCTTTCTAATCCATTAGTTCTGATCCAATAGTTTGGAATCCACACATCATTGCAGACGGCTTTTGTATCGGCTTGTTTTCTTTGAAATAAATCACAAGGTCCCCCCCCACCCACCCCTCTGTGTGTGTGTGTGTGTGTGTGTGTGTGTGTGCGTGCGTGCGTGCGTGTGTGTGTGTGTGTGTGTGTGTGTGTGTGTGTGTGTGTGTGTTTAGTTGTTTTCTAACACGAAAAGGATAGGGGGAGGATGTGTAAGGGAGGCTGGGG
>NC_134895.1:51570240-51580240 GCF_041734735.1 Babylonia areolata | reverse complement strand
GCCCATAACCTGTTGCGTTGCGCTGATTAGCCATGATGGAGGATGATGGTGATTTTACAATCACACCGTGACGCAGTCATAACATCTGCACACCGTTTGGAGCTCGGGAAGAGTCAGCTTTTGCCATTTACTTCCGTCTACATGCAAGTATTACGACAAACTGACTTTTTGCCACAACTTAAACACAATTGTGAGATCATCACCCAACAGAGAGAGAACTGCTCGGAACTGTTGTGTATATAGATGGGTGTCAGGTGGAGTATGAGTGTCTCTGGTTTTTTTCGTCTTTTTTTCTCATGCTCCATTATCTGCACCGTTACAGTGGTGGTTTACACCCAGACCACTCATTCCGAGACTCCCCCCCCCCCCCACCTCCCTCCCCCAACACATCCACACAGAAGTTGAGACTATTCTTTTTTATGAAGGACGATGACGATGGTGCTATGGAGGTCTGGTGGTGGTGTGTCCATCGAGATCGATGATGACCATCGTTGTCATCCAGCTGGGGGATGGGGGGAGGGTGGTGGTGGCGTGGGGGGGAGGATGCTCATGAATCTATCTGTGAATGCGCAGATGGCTGAACAGTCCAATCTGCGCACGAAATGTTCGCTGACAGTTGGGGCAGACAAAGACAGGCATATCATTGTCAGGGAGCTTGTTTGCCCGTGACTTTCTGGCCTGCCTCTTCTGAACAGCTGCTGCAGTCCTGTTGGCCTCGCACAACTTGGCGCCTTTGTGCACAGCAGCGCGCCATTTATGGAGGTCTAATCTAGCTTTGGAAGACCACGTGACAAGACCGGCTGTGCTCTACGCTTCCTTCTATACTGAAGAAAGAAAGAAAGGTCCGGCATCGATAACCAGGCCCGAGAGATACACTGACATCACCTGCAGGGTTGGCCGCGTCATGCATGATGAAGTGGACTGACCCTTGACTGTGTGGCCCTAGTCTTCCCATTAATATAAAGCTCACAGCACACTCAACTCCGAATGTAATTATAAGGGGGAGAAAGAAAACAAAACCGCTGAGAGTGGAACCCAAGTGCCCACGCCCCACACCCCGACCCCCACCCCCACCCCCAACCGTCAGTCAGTGCCAGCGAAGCTAACCACTTCGCCACGGAACGCTGATGGTACCGCGACAGTTATGGATTTCTTCTTCTTCTCCTCTTCTTCGTTCGTGGGCTGCAACTCCCACGTTCACTCGTATGTACACGAGTGGGCTTTTACGAGTATGACTGTTTTTACCCCGCCATGTAGGCAGCCATACTCCGTTTTCGGGGGTGTGCATGCTGGGTATGTTCTTGTTTCCATAACCCACCGAAGCGCTGACATGATTACAGGATCTTTAACGTGCCGTATTTGATCTTCTGCGTGTGTATACACACGAAGGGGGTTCAGGTACCAGCAGGTCTGCATAAACATTGACCTGGGAGATCGCGGGAAAAATCTCCACCCCTTACCCACCAGGCGCCGTTACCGAGATTCGAACCCGGGCCCCTCAGATTAAAAGTCCAACGCTTTAACTACTGGGTTATTTGCGCCCGTCAACCTCCGAATATATAAAGGGAGGGGGGGCGGGGAAGGGGGTAGGGGAGGGAACCGCTGAGAGTCGAAGCCAGGTACCTCCCCCCCTCCCCCAGCCCCCCACCCCCACTGTCAGTCAGTCCCAGCGTAGTTAACGACTTCGCCACGGCATGCTGGTGGTACCTCGACAGTTATTGATTTGAAGAAATGCTGTCCCCTTTCTGTTCCCCATTTCCGTTCCCTGCCCTTTCCGCGGGCGAGCCGGCCACGCCGTTCCGGTAAAGCCTCGCTAGCCGCTTGCTAGTTTAGCTAGCTGCTCTGACCAAAGTGGCGGCGGCTGTCGTATTGTGAGCACTGTGTTTCAACAGCCCCCCCCCCCCCCCCCCCCACCCGCACCCCAAACTACCCCCAGCCCCACCACCAGCCCCACACACCTCCTACCCTTATAAATGTTAACTTCCTCATAAACACGACCCTCGGCCAAGAGAAATCCTGTCGGTCTCAAACAATCCGGGTTTTAAAGGTCGCCTCTCCCTTTTCTTCTCTCTCTCTCTCTCTCTCTCTCTCTCTCTCTCTGTATGTGTTGCAGGTGTGAACTGTCGTCTACAATATCGAATCGCCTGACTGCTGCTGCTTTTCTCTCTTTTGGTGGGAAGTTTTGAACAAACCCGCCTGTTGGCTTCAGTGCTGTGAAATCATTCGAGCCCTCGGAACCCAGACGCTGGGAATCACTGCATTCTCAGAGAACCTAGACGAGTCTGTGGAAGGTTATGCAGGCCAGTAAAGAGAGAGCATATACAACATAAAAACACGCAGCAGCTCGATTCGAAAACATTTTTTTTTTTTTTTAAAGAAGAAATCACCATTCCACTATTATTGAAACGCACACACATGCACACGCGCACACACTCAACACACACACGCGCGCGCGCGCGCTCATAAATGCGTGCACGCACACACGCAACATATACACGCAATACACACATTTGAAACTGAAAGGTTTTTGAGCGAGAGCGACATTGTACAAACTGTTGAAGAGGACTTCTAAGCTATCAGGTTTTGTCACTGGGAGACAAAATGGCATCGTTAAAGAGACGTGAAGATCCACAATAACATGTAAGGAACAACGCGATTAAGTTAACCCCTTCAGTGCTGGAGAATAAACAATAGAAAGTGGTGTTTCGAGTCATTTGACTTTCCGAAACAATGAGCCTAAAACTGAGAAAATGGTCTGGAGATATACCACTCCAGATAAACTGTAAATTGAAATTCCAGCCTTCCAGAGTTATTTCCCTTCATCAGTGACGTTACTATGCACGTAGGTGATGCGTGCTCTGGCACTCAAGGAGTTAATAGTTGTTTTTTTTATCTTTTTTTTTTTTTTTTTTTTTTTTAAGGAAAATGAGTTGGGTGTAACTGATTCAGAAAGAATGAAATAAGGAAAATCACACACACACACACACACACACACACACACACACACACACACACTACACACAGCCACACACATTACACACACACACACACACACACACACACACACACACACACACACACACACACACACACACACACACACACACACACACACACACACACACACACACACACACACACACACACACACACACTGCACACACTACACACGCACGCACACATTATAAGAGCAACCGCACACTACAACACACACTACACACGCACACACACACACGCACACACACACACACACGCACGCACACACACACACACACTACACACATCCGCACACACACACACTACACACACACACACACACACACACACACACACACACACACACAATGCACACAATGCACACGCACGCACACATTATAAGAGCAACAGCACACTACAACACACATTACACACGCACACACACACGCACACACACACACACACACACACACACACACACACACACACACACGCACGCACACACACACACACACACACACACACACACTACACACAGCCGCACACACACACACTACACAGACACACACACACACACACACACACACACACACTACACACACACAGAGACACACACACACAGACACACACACACACACACACACACACACACACACACACACACACACACACACACACACACACACACAATGCACACACGCTACACACGCACGCACACATTATAAGAGCAACAGCAGCAGCACAAGTGGATATAACAAGTAAGATAGGTATCAAGGAGGACAGTGTGTGTGTGTGTGTGTGTGTGTGTGTGTGTGTGTGTGTGTGTGTGTTCGTTCTTTAATTTAGCGTCTTTTCACTATCAGTGATATTAGACGATTAAAAAAGATAATTAAAAAAAAATGACAAAAAGTGGGGGGTTGGGGGGATGGGGAGGGAAGAGGAAAAGGTAGACAACTACCAAAAAATGCATGATAACATGCAATTACATTGAACAGAAACAATTCAATAATGATAATAATAATAATAATCAGAAACCATTAACACAATTCTGAAGTACAATAAAGGAATGTAGAAACAGGGTCTATGAACTAATGTCTGAGAAGGTTTGACCATAAGAACCTCGTCAGAAATAACTTTCCCAAAATCATCTGCAGAATAGTTATTCTCCTTGAAATGCGAAATACTTGGGCAAGAAGTGTGTGTGTGTGTGTGTGTGTGTGTGTGTGTGTGTGTGCTGTTGTTGTTGTCGTTGTTTTATGTATTTGGTTGTTTTTTGTTTTTTTGTTTTTTTTGTTTGTTTGTTTGTTTTTGTTTTTGTTTTGGTGTTGTTTTTTTGTGTTTTGGTTTTTTTTTGGGGGAGGGGGTGTTTTGTTTGTTGTTTTTTGATTGTTTTCTTCTTTTTTCGGGGGTGGGGGGAGGGGTGGGGGTGGTTGTTTTGTTTGTTGTTTTTTGGTTGTTGTTTTTGTTTGTTTGTTTGTTTTTTGTTGTTGGTTTTTTGTGGGGTTTTTTTTGTTTTGTTTTTTGTTGTTGTTTTTTGGGGGGGGGTTGTTTTGTTTGTTGTTTGTTTACGGGGGGGGGGGGGGGGGGGGCTTGGGGGGGGGGGGGCGGGGGGGGTTGGGTTTTTTTTGTTTTTGTTTTTTGTTGTTGTTTTTTTGGGGGGACGGGGGCGGGGGGGGGGGTGGTGGCAGGGAGAGTGAATATATAAAGTCAAACACGTTTCAGGAAATGAAAGTTCTGGCAACAACAACAACAACAACAGCAACAACAACAACAACAACAACAACAAAATCTCACTGTCAGAGAATACGATAGACAGCTCTTTCCCCCTCCTTTTTCCTTTGACCGATACCCACGGTCACATTAACTGGGGAAACAAACTTTTTCTATTAAAAAAATAAATAAATAAATGAAATTATATATATATATATGTATATATATATATATATATATAGATAGATAGATAGATAGATAGATAGATAGATAGATAGATAGATAGATAGATCTTTTTTTAAGCAATGTCATCAGCACAAATCTGCGAGGAGAAAGGAATTAATAATCATGTGAGTGTCGTTTTCTTCTGTCAGGTAGGGTAGAAAGAGAGAGAGAGAGAGAGAGAGAGAGAGAGAGAGAGGGAGGGGGTAGAGAGACAACGAGAGGGAGGGAGAGAATGTAAGGTCACCGACCTGTATACTGTATACGAGGGATGCCTGGTTATACACGTGTTGTGCATACACAGAATCCAAATCAAACCTTGAGCAAAATGAACAATGACGGGCAAGGATATGATGTAATTCAGAAATCTGTCTTGGATTCAGGGCTGGAAACTCCCTGCTTTTTCTTGTAACGCACAGAACACACGCACGCACGCATGCACACACACACACACACACACACACACACACACACACACACATACACACACACGCGCGCGCGCGCGCGTGTAACACAAACGCGCGCACGCACACACACACACACACGAACACACACGAACACACACAGAACACAAACGAACACACACACACACACACACACACACACACACACACACTAATAACCCCTCCCTCCCCACCACCACCCACACACAGACGCTAACACACTCACTAACACACACACACACACACACACACACACACACACACACACACACACACACACACACACACACACACACACACACACACACACACACACACACACACACACACACACACACACAAACAGACACGCGCGACGTCATTCCCTTAATGTGATTCTTCTTCTGTTATTTTCTTCTTCTTCTTCTTCTTCTTCTTCTCTCTCTCTCTCTCTCTCTCTCTCTCTCTCTCTCTCTCTCTCTTGTTTTTTTGTTGTTTTTTTGCGATTTTTTTTCTTGAGTTGATGGAGAAGAAACCTTTTTTTTTCTTTTTTTTTTTTTTTTTCTTTTTTTTTGGAGTGGTTTTTTTTCTTATTACTCTCCTCCCCTTTTCCCTTTCCAGAAGCAGCGGCAGCAGAAAGAGTGTCACTCGTGCAGTGTCGTGATTAGCCGTGCAGGTGAGATGTCTTTCATCATTCTGAGAGGCGGCGATCAGGTGAAAAAGCAATTTGTTTGTCCTTCACCCCACCCCACCCACCCACCCCCACCCCTCCTCCCCTTCGCCCTCCCTTCCCTGCTCTTCCCTTCCCCCCCTACCCCCCTCCCCACCCCCCACCGCCCGCCCCCGGCATCCCTTCCTTACCTTCCCCCCCTGCTCCCTAAGAGAAACTGGACTCTCCCCCCCCCACACACACACACCACACCACCGCCCCCCTTGCGTCCACCACCTCCTCCCAGGACCTCCTCCACCCCCACCCCCCCTCGCCCACCCCCAACTCCTCCCTCCCCTTTTGCTTTCCCTTCCCTTCCCTTCCATCCCCTTTTCAGGAGTCGAGGAGGTCGTGTTGAGTTCTTCCTCCTTCTCCTCCTCCTCCTCCTTCTCCTCCTCCTCCTTCTTCTCCTTCTCCTTCTCCTTCTCCTTCTTCTCCTTCACCTCCTCCTCCTCCTTCTTCTCCTCCTCCTCCTCCTTCTTCTCCTTCTACTCCTCCTCCTTCTCCTTCACCTCCTCCTCCTTCTTCTCCTTCTCCTTCTCCTCCTTCTCCTTCACCTCCTCCTCCTCCTGCTACTCCTTCTCCTCCTTCTCCTTCCCGTGCTGTAACTCCTCCTCCTTCTTCTTCTCCTCCTTCTTCTCCTACTCCTCCTTCTCATCCTCCCCCACCTCCTTCTCCTCCTCCTGCCGCTACTCCTCCTCCCTTCTCCTCCTTCTCCCCCTCATTCTCCTCCTCCTGCTACTCCTTCTCCTTCTTCTCCTTTTCATTCTCCTCCTACTCCTCCTCCTTCTCCTCATTTTCCTTCTCCTTCTCCTCCTCCTTCTCCTCCTTCTCCTTCCCGTGCTTCTACTCCTTCTCCTCCTGCTCCTCCTTCTCCTCCTGCTCCTCCTTCTCCTCCTGCTACTTCTCCTTCTCCTCCTACACCTCCTCCTTCTCTTCCTTCTCCTCCTCCTGCTGTTTCTCCTCCTTATTCTCCTCATTCTCCTCCTTCTCCTCCTTCTCCTCCTCCTCATCTTTCTCCATCTTCTTCTGCTCCTTTTCCTCCTCCGCCTCCTCCACCTGCTCTTTCTCCTTCTTCATCTCCTTCTCCTCCTGCTCCTTCTCCTCCTCCTTCTCCTCCTTCATCTCCTCCTCCTCCTTCTCCTCCTCCGCCTTCTTCTCCACTTCCTTCTCCTCCTTCTCCTCCTCCTGCTCCTTCTTCTCCTCCTTCTCCTCCTCCTCCTCCTTCTCCACCTCCTTCTCATCCTCCGCCTCCTCCTCTTCCTTCTCCACCTCCTTCTCCTCCTCCTGCTCCTTCTCCTGCTCCTTCTTCTCCTCCTTCTCCTCCTCCTCCTTCTCCACCTCCTCCTCCTCCTCCTGCTTCTTTTCCTCCTCCGCCTCCTCCTCTTCCTTCTCCACCTCCTTCTCCTCCTCCGCCTTCTCCTCCTGCTGCTGTCTGCTGTCTGGCCTGGTTCTGTTCTGGCACTGTCTTTCATGCCCTACCCTACCTGTTTGTGTCTGTGGGTGTGGTGGTGGTGGTTGGTTGGGGGGAGGGGGGGGGCGTGAGTGTGTGTGTGTGTTGGGTGGGGGAGAGGGTTGCTGGAGGGGGTGGATTAGGTGGGTTGGGTTGAGTGTGTGTGTGGGGGTGGTGGTGGTGGTGAGGAGGGTTGTGTGGAGTGTTGGTGTGGGGGGGTGCTTGTGAGTGTGTGTGTGTGTGTGTGTGTGTGTGTGTGTGTTTCTCTGTGTGTGTGTGTGTGTGTGTGTGTGTGTGTGTGTTTCTCTGTGTGTGTGTGTGTGTGTGTGTGTGTGTGTGTGTGTGTGTGTGTCTGAGCCTGTTCGTGTAATTTGTGTGTGTGTGTGTTTGGGTATGCGTGCGTGCGAGCGTACGTGGTGGTATGTGTGTTCGTGCATCTGGGGTGGGGTGGGGGCGGAGGGGTGTTGTGATTGTATGTGTATGCGTGAATATGCATATATATGTGTGTCTGCGTGCATGCGTTCGTGCGTCTGTGTGCGTTCGTTTGTGTATGTGTGTGTACACGCCGAGTGAGCGCGCGCACGCGCGCTTTTGTGTGTGTGTGTGTGTGTGTGTGTGTGTCTGGTGGGGTTATATCTGTGTATGTGTGCGTGCGTGCGTGTGTGTGTGTGTGTGTGTGTGTGTGTGTGTGTGTGTGTGTGTGTGTGTGAGTGCGTGTGCGAGCGTCTCTCTCTCTTTCCTTTCCTCCCTCCCTCACTCCGCTCTCCCTCCCTCCCTCCCTCTCTCCGCTCTCCCTCCCTCCCTCTCTCTCTCTCTCTCTCTCTCTCTCTCTCTCTCTCTCTTTCTCGCTTTCCTCGGCGGCGCTGTTGATAGAAAGAAACCAGTGCAAGAGAGAGAGAGAGAGAAAGAGAGACAGAAACAGAGGCACAGAGAGAGAGACAGAGAGACAGAAACAGAGACAGAGAGAGAGAGAGACAGAGAGACAGAAACAGAGACAGAGAGAGAGACAGAGAGAGACGCTTCAGTGAAACACGACCCCATGAAATTCAGGTTACACTGAGAATCCCTGTGAGGAAGGAATGACATTTTCCAAAAATCAGTTTCGAGATTTGTCTTCTTTCTTCCTTTCTTTCTTTCTTTCTTTGTGTTCTACCACCCCACACCCTCACCCCTACTCCCTGGACCCCCCACCCTCATCCCTACCCTCTACCTGTCCCAGCATATCGATAGTTCTATGAGGTGTGTGTGTTCAGTTCAGCAGAGCCCGTTGTGTGGTGAACATGAGAACTTGGCATCTTTTCGCTGTTGTCTTCAGTTGGGACCACGCCCCACAACACGACACGACTACCACTTTTTTTTTTCTTTTTTCTTCTCCTTTTATTTAGATTGGAATGAAATAGATTATCACCGTATGTATTTTTGTTCTTGTTCTTGTTCTTGTTCTTCTTGTTCTTCTTCTTTCACTTGATTAACTTTATTGATATATCACACCTTGTCGTTTTCTTTTTCTTTTCTTTTTTCTTTCTTTCTGTTTCTTTGGAGGGGGGGGGGGGGTTCTCTCTCTTTTTTTTTTGTTGTTGTTGTTGTTGTTGTTGGTCATGTCACGTCTCATGTTGTTGTTTTTTGTTTGTTGTTGTTGTTGTTGTTTTGTTTTGAAGTTACGTAACTATGTAAGCTTCTTTTCTTTTCTTTTTTTCCTAATGGTGAACAAACTAGGCAAGACCTTCTAGACTCACTTGTGATACGCACACTATCGGATAAAGGTATCACGAGGAAAATTAAAATGAAGAAGAAGAAGAAACGAGAGAGAGAGAGATACACAGACAGGAAAGACAAAGAGAAAGAGAGACAGAGAGAGAGAGTGAGAGAGAGAGAATGTGTGTGTATGTGAGAGAGAGATGGAGGGACAGAGAGAGAGAGTGAGAGAGAGAGAGAGTGTGTGTGTGTGTGTGTGTGTGTGTGTGTGTGTGTGTGTGTGTGTGTGTGTGTGTGTGTGTGTGTGTGTGTGATGGTGTGACAGAGACAAATACTGTGTGATTACCGTATGCCTTTATCACCAAGTGTGACGAGGGTCACAAGACGTATTTGGGAGGAGGAGGGTGAAGAAAGAGGGGGCTGTACATCATTTTTGACACATAGATTGGAGACATCAAGGAACATGGGTAATGAGGTTTGTCGGCCAGAGAGAGAAGAAGAAGAGGATGACAAAGAGGAGGAGGAGGAGGAGAAGAGGAGGAGAAGAAGAAGAAGGAGGAGGAGGAAAAGAGGAAGAAGAAGAAGTAGGAGGAGAAGAAGATGGAGGGTGGGGTCGTAGTCGTCGTCGTAGTAGTAGTAACCGTAGTTCTGTATGATTCGGTGGGTTATGGAAACAAGAACATACCCAGCATGCACACACCCGAAAACGGAGTATGGCTGCGTACATGGCGGGGTAAATAAACAAAACGGTCACACACGTAAAATGTTACATGTCTGTGTGAGTGTGTATGTGTGCGTGCTGATATGCGATTG
>NC_134895.1:51532740-51545240 GCF_041734735.1 Babylonia areolata | reverse complement strand
TCTCTGCCTCTGTCTGTGTCTGTCTCTCTGTCTCTGTCTGTCTGTGTCTCTGTCTGTCTCTCTGTCTCTGTCTCTGTCTCTGTCTCTCTCTCTCTCTCTCTCTCTCTCTCTCTCTCTCTCTCTCTCTCGCTATTGACATTAAAGTGTTCAGTGTTCTCTCTCTGTCTCTGTCTCTCTCTGTCTCTGTCTCTCTCTCTCTCTCTCTCTCTCTCTCTCTCTCTCTCTCCTTCATTTCTCTCTCATTCATATCTCCATCCAAGTAAAGACACAGCATGCAGAAGAGTTGCTGTATGGGAAACATATCAGATGGCCGTTTATTTCTGCATTGTTTTCGTCAACTATAACGGTGTACAACCAACCCACTTTCTTTCTTTAGCTTTCCAGTTGCTCACAGATGGTCACAATACAGACGGCTGTGTGCCCTGAGCGATTCACGGAAAAGAAAAATAAATCTTCTGACACTTGTGCGTAGAGATGACCGTCTTTTAGGCAAACGTGGTTGGGTTGTTGTTGTTGTTTGGGTGATTTTTACAGCTGTGCATGGACGCGTCCCTCCATTATCACAGGGCCAGAGGTACCCCGACCTCAAACGATAACAAGTAACGACCCCCAAACGTCCACCAGTGGAAGGATCAGTCCTTCGTGTGAACAGTCACCACAGTGACCACATTTAGAACCAATCAACCCCGGATTAATGACACAAACGACCCCCATATGAAACATCAAACCCCCGGTCGTCCATGTCAAACAGTTACACAAACGTCCCTGTATATTGAACAACAAAGCCCGCTCCTTCATGTAATTAATTAATTACACAAACGACCCCCATGTAGATCAACAAACACCGACGCGCAAAAAAAAAAAACAAAAAAAAACCCAACCACTATTGAACAACAAACTCTGCGTCTTCAATATGAACAATGACACGAACGTCCCACTGTAGAACAAACCATGTCTTTCGTGTTGACAGTTACACAAACATCCCCTTGTAGAACAACAAACCTTGTCTTTCGTGTTAACAGCTACACAAACATTCCCTTGTAGAACAACAAACCTTGTCTTTCGTGTTAACAGCTACACAAACATTCCCTTGTAGAACAACAAACCTTGTCTTTCGTGTTAACAGTTACACAAACATTCCCTTGGAAAACAACAAACCTTGTCTTTCGTGTTAACAGTTACACAAACATTCCCTTGGAAAACAACAAACCTTGCCTTTCGTGTTAACAGTTACACAAACATTCCCTTGGAAAACAACAAACATTGCCTTTCGTGTTAACAGTTACACAAACATTCCCTTGTAGAACAACAAGCCTTGTCTTTCGTGTTAACAGTTACACAAACATTCCCATATAAAACAACAAACTTTATCTTTCTTGTTAACAGCTACACAAACATTCCCTTGTAGAACAACAAACCTTGTCTTTCGTGTTAACAGTTACACAAACATTCCCTTGGAAAACAACAAACATTGCCTTTCGTGTTAACAGTTACACAAACATTCCTTTGGAAAACAACAACCCTTGTCTTTCGTGTTAACAGTTACACAAACATTCCTTTGGAAAACAATAAACCTTGCCTTTCGTGTTAACAGTTACACAAACATTCCTTTGGAAAACAACAACCCTTGTCTTTCGTGTTAACAGTTACACAAACATTCCTTTGTAGAACAACAAGCCTTGTCTTTCGTGTTAACAGTTACACAAACATTCCCTTGTCGAACAACAAGCCATGTCTTTCGTGTTAACAGCTACACAAACATTCCCATATAAAACAACAAACGTTATACTTTCGTGTTAACAGCTACAGAAACATTCCTTTGGAAAACAACAAACCTTGCCTTTCATGTTAACAGTTACACAAACATTCCCTTGGAAAACAACAAACATTGCCTTTCGTGTTAACAGTTACACAAACATTCCCTTGGAAAACAACAAACCTTGTCTTTCGTGTTAACAGTTACACAAACATTCCCTTGGAAAACAACAAACATTGCCTTTCGTGTTAACAGTTACACAAACATTCCTTTGGAAAACAACAAGCCTTGTCTTTCGTGTTAACAGTTACACAAACATTCCCATATAAAACAACAAACTTTATCTTTCGTGTTAACAGTTACACAAACATTCCCTTGTCGAACAACAAGCCATGTCTTTCGTGTTAACAGCTACACAAACATTCCCATATAAAACAACAAACTTTATACTTTCGTGTTAACAGCTACACAAACATTCCTTTGGAAAACAACAAACCTTGTCTTTCGTGTTAACAGTTACACAAACATTCCCTTGGAGAACAACAAGCCATGTCTTTCGTGTTAACAGTTACACAAACATTCCCTTGGAGAACAACAAACCTTGTCTTTCGTGTTAACAGTTACACAAACATTCCCTTGTAGAACAACGAACCTTGTCTTTCGTGTTAACAGTTACACAAACATTCCTTTGGAGAACAACAAACCATGTCTTTCGTGTTAACAGTTACACAAACAATCCTGTCGTGTTAACAGTTACACGAATGACCCCCCCAAATAACAACAAACCCCGGTCCTCCATGCAAATAATTACACGAACCCTGCATGTAAACGACCTCAAGATTGCTCATTCTCCAGCCATATCATAATCACACCAAATCGGTAGCAGTGATGTAAAGAGACTGGTGTTGTGGTTGAGGGGGAACCACTCGCTTTTTTTTTTTTTTTTTTCTTCTTCTTCTTTCTTTCTTCTTCTTCTTCTTCTTCTTCTTCTTCTTCTTCTTCTTCTTCTTCTTCTTCTTCTTTTTTTTCCACTGACGCTTTGTAGAGCCATGTATAATAAGGATGGCATACATTCTTAAGTATCCCTTTCTTTCCTTAAATCCTAGCAATGATCACTTCTTCTTCTTCTTCTTCTTCTTCTTCTTCTTCTTCTTCTTCTTCTTATTCCAGGTCATTCCAGGTCATGATGATGATTTTTTTTTTGTCTGTTTTCTTCTTTATTTTCAGCCAGTTACTGATTTAATAGAAGTGAACAAATATCTTTTTCACGTGTCTTGCTTTTTTTTTTCTTTCTTTCTTTCTTTCTTGCTTTTTTTTTTTTTTTTTTTTTTTTTTTTTCTTTCTTTCTTTTGCCAGCAACACCTAAGTATGACCCTTCTGAAGTGCTGTTCTAGAGACCATCGTACCTGCGAATAAAGCTGTACCAGCGGGTAACACTAATCTTTTTTCTTTTTCTTTTTTTTTAATAAAAATAAAAATATTTTAAAAAAAGAGATGAAACACGAGGCAAGGAATACGGGCCTTGCCTCATGTAGATTCATCAGCAAGTACACCTTTACCCGCACGAGATACGATAGTCCCTTGAATATCAACCCCCGGTGGGTAACTATTTATGACGAGTCACATGATACGTTTTTCGCTCCAACAAACTGACCACCACCACCTCCAGCAGCAGCAGCACCACCACCACCCTAGGACGGCTCCGGGGCACGGCATGGGCCGTGGCGCCCTGACAGGGAGAACACCTTGACGCGGTCGTCCTGCGTCAGACACAGACAGCCACCTTGCACGGCCAGGCCGCGTGGGTAGTGCAGGGCGTGGCGCCGGGTCAGCAGGAGACGGCCCACCACGCCCCCCGGCGACAGCTGCACCACGCTGTGCCGCTCCAGGTCGCTGACGAACACCCGGCCCTGGCGGTCGGCGGCCACGCCCAGAGGCCACTGCACCCCCGTGAAGGCCTCTTCCTCCTCCTCCTCCTCTACCTCCTCCTCCTCCTCCTCCTCCACCTTCTTCTCCTTCTCTTTCACCTTGACACCGTCGTCGGAGCCGTCTCCATCGGTCTTGGCCGCCTCTCCCTGTGTGGGTGTGTCTCTGGATGCAGCATCCTTCTCCTTCTCCTCCTCCTCGTCCATGTCTTGGAGGTCCTCCTTCTCCTGCCGCTGCGGGGCGTGCAGAGAGGGGTGGAGCCAGCGGACGCGGCCCGAGAGCGTCAGGCAGACGACCCTCCGGGCCCCCACGTCCGTGACCACCAGGTGGCGGGACGGGGTGGCGGTGACGTGGATGACGTCCACCAGCAGAGGGAGACCGCAGAGGGCCGGGGCGATGACGCGCAGGACGACGCCTTGCAGGGACACCACGTGGACCTCCTGGGACAGGGTCAGCACCAGCTGCTGTTGCTCGTGTTCCTCGTCCTCCTGCTGCTGTCCGTCCCCCGGCGTGCCGAGGGCGCTGATGCCGCGGTACTGACAGCACGTGGTGATGACAGAGTGGAAGTACAGCACCGGCCGGCCCGGATTGGGACCGGGGTCCTTTTTGTCTTGGGGGTCTTTTGTGTCATGGGGGTCTTTTGCGTCCTGAGGGTCCTTTGTGTCCTGAGGATCCTTTATGTCTTGAGGGTTTTCTATGTCCTGGGGGTCATTTCTTTCTCTGTCCTCTGTCACTGGAACGTTCTGCTTGTCATTCTCCTCCTCCTGCTCCTGCTCCTCCTCCTCGTGTATCTCCCGGGCGTTGTCGTGTGCCACATTCACGTCCTGTGTCCCGGACACGCCCAGCAGTGCGCCCGGCAGCGATTCTTGCTCCTGGTGGTGGTCACGTTCTTGGTGGTGGTAGTTGTGATGGACACCAAGCACGAACAGCCGAGGCCGCTGATGCAGTGTAACGACAACGCGCTCTGGGCAGCTGAGGCTGGTGAGGCACAGCGGGCACTCCTTCCCTAGGCGGAGCTCGCCGCAGCAGGGTGCCCCGGGCCGCGTCAGGTCGAAGGCCTTGACGCTCCGGTTCCAGCTGTCGGTGACGATGACCAACTTCCCGGAGCGGCTGACGGCCACGTCGTAGAGCAGGGGCGAGCTGCCCTCCTCGGGAAGTCTGGCGCCGAAGGAGTGGAGGAGGGAGGGCGTTGGGAGAGAGTTGATGTCCGAATGTTCTTCTTCTCCTTCGTCGTCGTCGTTGTCGTTGTCGTCGTCAATCGATGTGACTTCTTTTCCCCCATGTTGTACAGTGGATAATATGATAATGTCGTCCGACTGTTTGTCATCAACCAACGGGGCTTCTACCTCCTGGGATGGTTGTGCAGAGGATGAGATGCTGTCGTCCGTTTGCTCTTCGTCAATCGTCGGGGATTCTACTCCACCCTGCGTTTGTACAGAGGATGCGGTGTTGGCGTCCGTCTGTTGGTCATCAGCCGACCTGGCTTCCCCCGGATCACCCTTCGGGTGGAGAGAGGAGGATGAGGGGTGGGAGGGGGAGAGGGTGGGAGAGGGGTAGGTCTTGTTGTGGACGTGCTTTGCCGGGCTGTCAACTGCTGTGGTCGTGGTGAGCGCTGCACTGCTGGTGGAAGTTTCGTTGTCGTCGTCGTTGTCGTTGTCGTTGTTGAAGTGCCCTCCTCCAAGGTCCTTGGTTGTCATGGCGCTGTGGACAGAAAGGGGGAGGGGGTGGGTGGGGTTGGGGGGGTGGGTGGGGGTACAGTAATAGTAATAATGATGATAATAATGATAATAACAACAATCTTCTATTTATTTCATTATTTATTTCTTATTATTACAATAATAATAGTAATCAATATTATTACATTTACTATTATTATTAATAATACTATTATTGTTATTAATATTATTATGATTGTTATTATCGTTATCATGATTGTTATCATCGTTAATGGGAGGAAGAAGAATATTATTTCCTAAAGCGTCTGTTCTCTAAATAGGTCTCTAAGCGCTTTGCACAAACAGATAAACACACACACACACACACACACACACACACACACACACACACATGCGCACACATGCACACACACACACATATACACACACGCGCGCGCACGAATGCACACGCACGCATTTACGCATAAACACACACACACACACACACACACACACACACACAAACATGCGCACACAGACACATGCGCACACTCATGCGCACACATGCACGCACACACATATACACACACGCGCGCGCACGAATGCGCATGCACGCACTTACGCATAAACACTCACACACACACACACACACACACACACACACACACACACACACACACACACACACACACACATTCGGGAGGGAAATTTTTTAGTAATAATATCCCCCGTTTTTTGCCCCATAGCAGTGAGGCAGCATTCTTTAAACACAACAACCTGACAAGTAATAGGAAGTTCTGGCGCTCTGGCCTTTGAACAAAGCGGCTCCATTACTGGAGAAATGGCAATGGCGGCACGAATGGACATAATGAAACGCAGCCGTTTTACATAAAGTGTTATTGTTTCTGGGAACATTCTCCTGTGAGTTTGCAAAATTAAAAAAAAAAAAAGAAAGTTTATTCAATCGCTGGCGTCTTTTCTTATTCTGTTTGTGTATTTATTGTTTTGTTCTTTTTTTTTCCGGTTCGACATTTAAGAGTTATACTCCATTTGGTGTTGTTTTTTCGTCTTCTTTTTTATCTTATTCTATTCTATTTTTCCAAATTTAAGAGATTTTATTCAATTGGTCATTTTGTTTGAAATTAAAGAGATCTATTTATTGTCGCTGTTGCTGCTGGATTTGTTTTTTCTTCGGCAAATTTTTAATTGAAACGCTGAAGAAGAAAAAGAAAACCACGTCTGTTACCTAACATAGGAAATTTAGTTTTGGAAAAGTTCAGAATGAATTCTTCAGCTTTGCTTTGTCTCGGAGGCTTTGAAGAAGACCTACACACTAAATGTTTTATGGCTATAAACTCAATTGGCTTCCTATCAATTGCTCAGAGAATTGTTTACAGAATTTCTTGTGTGTGTTTTAATACTTTTTTCTTTTCTTTTTTTTTTTTCTTAATTTCCTTGGTGCGTTCCCACAATTCACGTGTGATCTTGTTCAGCCTAATGTTCCATCCCGTTGTTTGCGATCGTCTGCTCATTGATATTTTCTCTGTATCACACACCGATGGTCAAAAGAAAGTACAAGGACTGTGTGCCTTTTCATGGTCTTGGTTCTGTAGCCAGGAATAAACTTCCTTTCTTTTCTAAAATCGCCATGTTCTCAATAAATCAAAACACATCTGCAACAAATCTGCTTTCATGCATATGTCCAAGCGTCGGTATGTGGTGGTGGTGGTGGTGGTGGTGGTGGTCTGTGTGTGTGTGTGTGTGTGTGTGTGTGTGTGTGTGTGTGTGTGTGTGTGTGTGTGTGTGTGTGTGTGTGTGTGTGTGTGTTGGCCTCTGTTGAAAACACTAACGAGCAGTGGTTCGTTTGTTGCTATTTCATTTTGATTTATTTATCTATTTATAATCATAATAATGATAATAATAATGATGATAATAATAATAATAATATCATTATTATTACGATGGAGTCTCCCGTCGGACCGACGGATGAGTAGGTAGGCAGGCTTATCTGTCGGTGTGTGTCCTCATATGGGAGAAGAGGCTGATTCTGGATGCGCAGCACTTCCCACAGGTGTTGCAAGGGAAAACATCTCCAGAAGTTGAGCGCTGCTTCCTTCGCTCACGCTTCTCCTTAATGGCCAGTGTTCTCTTGTTTTCAAACGTCTTCTTCTTCTTCTTCTTCTTTCTGTTACACGACCAACATCGACTTGCCGATGACTCTGTCGTGGTTCATGTATGCTGGGTATTTTCGTGTCTCCATAACCCACCGAACACTGACATAGGTTACAGGATCTTTAACATGCGTATTTGATCTTCTGCGTGCGTATACACATGAAGGGGGTTCAGGCACTAGCAGGTCTGCACATATGTTGACCTGGGAGATCGGAAAAATCTCCACCCTTTACCCACCAGGCACCGTCACTGTGATTCGAACCCGGGACCCTCGGACTGAAAGTCCAACGTCTAAACCACTCGGCTATTGCGCCCGTCTTTATGCCACTAGAGCACAGCATCGTCCCGGTCGTTATCATTGTTATTATCATTATTAACATCATTGTTGTCAAGGATGTTGTTGTTCACACTAATCCCCCTGCAGACACAAGGCTACATTGAATTAAATATGTAACTATTTTCATGCACCTAACGGGGCTTTCTGGACTTATACACGTCTTGTCTTGTCTGGCCTCGTCTTGTCTTGTCTGGTTTTGTCTGGTCTTGTCGTGTCTCGTCTGGCCTCGTCTTGTCTTGTCTTGTTTTGTACTGCCTCATCTTGTCTTGTCTTGTCTCGTCTCGTCTCGTCTCGTCTCGTCTCGTCTTGTCTTGTCTTGTCTCGTCTCGTCTTGTCTTGTACTGCCTCATCTTGTCATGTCTTGTATTGCCTCGTCTTGTCTTGTCTTGTGTTGTCTGGTTTTGTCTGGTCTGGTCTCGTCTCGTCTCGTCTGACCTCGTCTTGTCTTGTCTTGTCTTGTACTGCCTTATCTTGTCTCGTCTCGTCTCGTCTTGTCTTGTCTCGTCTCGTCTTGCCTCGTCTTGTTTTATACTGCCTCATCTTGTCTTGTCTTTGCTTGCCTCGTCTCGTCTTGTCTTGTCTTGTATTGCCTCGTCTCGTCTCGTCTTTTCTTGTCTCGTCTTGCCTCGTCTCGTCTCGTTTTGTCTCGTCTTGTCTCGTCTCGTCTTGCCTCGTCTCGTCTCGTCTTGTCTCGTCTCGTTTTGTCTCGTCTCGTCTTGTCTTGCCTCGTCTCGTTTCGTCTTGTCTCGTCTCGTTTTGTCTCGTCTTGTCTTGCCTCCTCTTATCTTGTCTTGTCTCGCTTTGTCTTGCCTTGCCTTGCCTTGCCTTGCCTTGCTTTGCCTTGTCTTGTCTTGTCTTGCCTCGTTTTGTCTTGTCTTGCTTTGTCTTGCCTTGTCTCGTCTCGTATTGTCTTGTCTTGTCTTGACTTGTCTTGCCTCATCCTGTCTTGTCTTGCCTTGCCTCGCCTTATCTTGCCTCGTCCAGTCTTGTCTTGCCGTCCTGTCTTGTCTTGCCTTGTCTTGTCTTGCCTTGCCTTGTCTTGTCTTGTCTTCTCTCGTCCTGTCTTGTCTTGTCATGCTTCGTCTTTTTCCCCCCCTTGTACACAAGATTATATTTTGACATTTCACGACGTCAGTGTTATTCAACATTCACATAGCAAAACATTTGGTCCATCAATGATCATCGAAAAAAAAATCATTAATTTGTTGAGATACAAGGGTTATTTTTCAATATGATAATACTTTAGTAATAATAAGATGAAGAATAATAACAAATGATAAAGAACAAGAAAAAAGGAAATATTGACAGTGATACCAAATGTCACATCATGGCATGTATTCATGATGACATAGCTTCAAGGAGCACCAGAGTTGTTGTTTTTTATAAAGTGTTATCAAAGGATTAATATAATTATCAAATACCTGTGGCAGCTTACTTCTTTTATCAAAATTAATGTACAAACATGTCAAATTTTGCAGTATATTCATTTCTGATATTGTTATAAATTCTATCAAACATGCATCATTCATATACTGTATTATGATGACAGTTTCATTTTACTCAATGTTCTATTACCAACACAGAGTATGGTAGCCTTTTTTTTAAAAACAAAATCACAGGAATTCATTTCCAGTGTGTGTACATGCTTTTCTTTGCTTCGTCTTGTCCTGTCTCATCCTGTGTTATCTTGCCTCGTCTTGTCTTGTTTCGCCTTGCCTCGCCTTGCCTCGCCTTGTCTCGTCTCGTCTCGTCTTGCCTCGTCTCGTCTTGTCTCGTCTCGTCTCGTTTTGTCTTGTCTTGTCTCGTCTTGCCTCGTCTTGTCTTGTCTTGTCTCGCCTTGCCTTGCCTTGCCTTGTCTTGTCTCGTCTCGTCTTGACTGGCCTTGCCTTGCCTTGCCTTGCCTTGCCTTGCCTTGCCTTGTCTTGCCTTGCCTTGTCTTGTCTTGTCTTGTCTTGTCTTGAGTGGCCTTGCCCTGTCTTGTCTTGCCTTGCCTTGCCTTGCCCTGTCTTGTCTAATCTTGCCTTGTCTTGTCTTGTCTTGCCTCGTCCTGTCTTGTCTTGTCTTGTCTCGTCTTGTCTTGTCTTGCCTTGCTTCGCCTTATCTTGCCTTGTCGTGTCCAGTCTTGCCTCGCCTTGTCTTGGCCAATCTTGCCTTGCCTTGCCTTGCCTTGCCTTGCCTTGCCTTGTCTCGTCTCGTCTCGTCTCGTCTCGTCTCGTCTCGTCTCGTCTCGCCTTGCCTTGCCTTGCCTTGCCTTGCCTTGCCCTGTCTTGTCTTGTCTTGTCTTGTCTCGTCTTGTCTTGTCTTGCCTCGTCTTGTCTTGTCTTGCCTCGCCTTATCTTGCCTTGTCTTGTCCAGTCTTGCCTCGTCTTGTCTTGGCCAATCTTGCCTTGCCTTGCCTTGTCTTGTCATGATCATGTCCTGTCTTGTCTTGTCTTGTCTTGCCTTGCCTTGTCTTGTTTTCTCTCGTCCTGTCTTGTCTTGTCTTGTCTTGTCTCGTCTCGTCTCGTCCCCGTCTCGTCTGTTCCCCAAGAAAGCGGCCTGCCAAGAAGGCCTGACGGTCAGCTGTGACCAATTAGTGGTTTCTCCTGACTCCATCTGTTCCTCGCGTGACGCTTGGCCCTGTGTGTCCGGCAGGACTGTTAGTCCCGGCCCCTCGTCCATGCCCGCTAAGCCTGCCTCCTGTCCGCTGGACGCTGTCAGAGACTTGAAGAAAAACGCCTGGCGGTTTTTTTTTTCTGACGGTCACCACACAAGCACGTTGGCACGCACGCACACACACTCACTCACTCACTCACGCACACACTCACTCACTCACTCACTCACTCACGCACTCGCACACACACACTCGCGCGCGCGCGCGCGCACACACACACACACACGTACACGCACGCACACACACACACACACACACACACACACACACACACACACACATACATGACAGGATATATATATATATATAGAGAGAGAGAGAGAGAGAGAGAAGTTATATGATCTAACTCTTTTTACCAACTACAAAGATTATTTTGACTTGACTTCACGCACACACACACACACACACACACACACACACACACACACGCACGCACGCACGCACGCACGCACGCACGCACGCACGCACGCACGCACACACACACACACACACACACACACACCATCAAAACCAAAATATCCTCGTATTTAGGCTTGATATGTTGAATGTCATTTTATAATTAGGCGTTTTTATACTTATGACAAAGGCAGTTATAAATCTCACCCAGACCAATAGAAATCCAGCATATTCAACAGGCCATAGCCTGAGACGATCTGATATAATAATATGCGTGTTTAGATGGCAATAATTGGGTTCGCATATTTAAAGCGTGAGTTAGTGTGAACAGAAACTTTTCTCTTTCTTTTATCAGAGTTGTTTCAATCCTTTAATCAGTCTTTCTTAAAAACGATAATCATTCTCGCCGTTTTTCGACAACGAAAACACTAGCAGCCAAAATCACGAATAACCGAATGAAAGAAAAATGTCTAGGTAACGTGTCACCTGCGTGCGTTGACATTTTATGATATCGGTTTAAAAGGTCACCTCTTGCTTGATATCGACGATTTTCTGAGCGGTTGTGTTAACTCTCTTTGACCTGCTAAACCTTTCCCTTCTCTTCATGTACGGGTTTTGGGTTTTGTTTGTTTTTGTTGTTGTTGTGTGTGTGTGTGTGTGTGTGTGTGTGTGTGTGTGTGGGCTCCGAAGAAAAAACCTGCACCTGCCGAGGCCGTTCTACACGTGGCAGTATCTGCACCTGTGGGACTGTGAGCGTCGGTAGGCGAGAGAGTGGGGAAGAGACTGCACAACTCCTCGCTAAAAAAAAAAAAAAAAAAAAAAAAGTCACCTGTGCTGGTCAGACAATCAGGCTACGTTTTCCCTTGCAACACCTGTGGGAAGTGCTGCGCATCCAGAATCGGCCTCTTCTCCCATATGAGGACACACACCGACAGATAAGCATGCCTGCCTACTCATCCGTCGGACTGACGGGAGACTCCATCTATTTTGCTCACTTCTGGTGCGGATACAGTCACTGAACTAACGTGTCGTCTTGCTCTTTCCTGTTTTGGGGGTGTTTTTTTGTTTGGTTGGTTGGTTGGTTGTCTTGTTTTGTTTTGTTTTTTCTGTGATTTTTGTCGTTGCTTGTTTGTTTGTTGTTGTTTTTTGTCCTGCAAACCATGAAACTGAAAACTGTATGTGGAGTGATGTCCTAAAGGTAACGCGTCCGCCTAGGAAGCGAGAGAATCTGAGCGCGCTGGTTCGAATCACGGCTCAGCCGCCGATATTTTCTCCCCCTCCACTAGACCTTGAGTGGTGGTCTGGACGCTAGTCATTCGGATGAGACGATAAACTGAGGTCCCGTGTGCATCATGCACTTAGTGCACGTAAAAGAACCCGCGGCAACAAAATTCTGGCAAAATTCTGTAGAAAAATCCACTTCGATGGGAAAACCAAATTAAAAAAAGGGGGGGGCGGGGGTGGCACTGTAGTGTAGCGACGCGCTCTCCCTGGGGAGAGCAGCCTGAATTTCACACAGAGAAATCTGTTGTGACGAAAAGAGAAATACAATACAATACAAACACAAAATACACGTCGGCTTGAGACAAGTGTCGGTTCGGGTTC